>NC_068985.1:106582244-106585824 GCF_001194135.2 Octopus bimaculoides
TACACACACACACACACACACATTAGCAAAGCAGGTCTTGCCACTGACTCAAGAAAATATCTAGTAAATGATCTACAAGCACGCGAGCAGACTGAGTCCTAAACTTGTTTCATTTGTGAAGGCAAATGATTTACAAGGCACCAGAAGGCTTCAAGAGACACATACGTGTCCACAGAACATGATTACTGCTTTATTTTACTGAATCCTCATTTATCATTCATGAAAAGCCATCATATATATATATATATATATATACATATATACACACATACACACATATATTATACATATATACACATACATATATAGTCCTACACATTTATGCATATTCACATACACACATATATTCATACAAGACTGCAGTTAAGTTAATGATAATAAGGTCCTTAAAAAACTGATAGATAACTTGGAGGTGGAGAAACGTAAAAATCAATACATAAAACCAACCCCATACGGTCAGTTCATCATACTAAAGGAGACGGTACTCTCCTCCAGAAGAGCATCCTGCAGGAAGCACAATCATGGGAGATGAAGTTGGACCTGGGAAAAAGATACAGTTACCCAACATGTCCTTTTGGCCTGAGGAGATAAAAGTCATTTTGATTGAAATGACAGTCCCATAGGAAGAACGATGCAAGAAAATTTCGAGCAGAAAAGTCATTAAGTACCAGGACATGGCCCAGTAATAAAAGGATACAATGAGGCAGGCCTAATTGCATTCACTTGAGGTTAGCTGCAGCAATTCCCTCACACGTGTATGTATATATATATACACATATATCATCATCATCATCATTTAACATCTGCTTTTCATGCAAGCAGGAGTTCGATGGTTTGACAGGAGCTGTCAAGGCTCCAATTGTTTGTTTTGGCATGTTTTCTATGGCTGGATACCCTTCCTAATGGCAACCACTTTACAGAGTGTATTCGGTGCTTTATACATGGCACCAGCACTGATGTTCTATATGTGACACCAGCATTGGTGCCTTATATGTAGACTGGCATGGGTACTTTCTATGAGGCACTGACACAAGTGCTTATATATGAGAACAGAAAAAGACACAGAAACTTTTTTCAGTGGATAAAGACAAGAGTTAAAGGGGAAGTTATTAAACATCAAATGTGCAACTATTAGAGAGCTTACACACTCTATGGCTATGACAGCATATTGCATAAGGACAGTACTGAAAGATCTTAGGTAAGACCAAAGAGTCACAAAAAAGATGCCAATGACTGCAAGAACTAATGTAAGACAAAAATGTTTGAGTGAGTAAAAGACAAGGAAGATGAATTTTGGCAAGATTATCCTAGTTATTATTATGGGGTATAATATTAAAAAAAAAAAATCATTATTCATAGGGCTAATTTCAATATTAATTCAAAACAACACACAGAAGGACTAAATATCAGTAATCATCATCAATACCTGGACAATACTACCTTGACTTCTGGGACTCACAGGGCTAGTTAACTGGTTGCTATTGCATATCAGTAACTGAGATCACAGTACACCAGTTTGTCACAGAATATAAGCAATAAGTCCATAAAAAATATTCAAATAGACACAGGCATGGTTCTGTAGTTAAGAAGCTCACTTTGCAACCATGTGGTTTGGGGGTTCCATCCTACTGCATGGCACGTTGGTAAGTGTCTTCTACTAAGTGAATGAATTTGATAGATGGAAACTGTGGAGAAACCCATTATGTGTGTGTGTATATATCAGTGTATGTGTCTATGTGTTAGCCCCCTCACGCCACTATTTGATAATTGGTTTTGATTTGTTTACATTGATGGCACCTTGGGTAAGTGTCTTCTACTATAGCCTCGTGCCAACCAAAGCCTTGTGAGTGGATTTGGTAGATGGAAACTGAAAAGAAGCCTGTTGTATATATGTATATATATGTGTGTGTGTGTGTTTGTCCCCCCAACATCGCTTGACAACTGATGCAGGTGTGTTTACGTCCCTGTAACTTAGCAGTTTGGGAAAAGAGCCTGATAGAATAAGTACTAGGCTTACAAAGAATAAGTCCTGGGGTCGATTTGCTCAACTAAAGGCGGTGCTCCAGCATGGCCACAGTCAAATGACTAAAACAAGTAAAAGAGTAAACAGCATGGTGGCTGCTGCAATATTTTTTAAATTTCTAACTACAAATATTTTGAATCTTTACTTGGGAAAATATGTTCAGAGGGGCTTGAAATAACTAGAAATAGTGACCCAGTAGAGGAGCTTAACACTTTAGATGTTAAGGGTGGTTCATGAAGGTAAAAATGTTGTGATTAGTATTTACAATAAAACTAATAAATTTAATTTTCATATTGCTTTCTTGCCCTTGGTACTATGTAGAATTCCTCTAAGAGCAGAGTATAATGTGTTTCCAAGTTATTAGATGAAGAAGAATTATAAATGAAATTTGGTGTGTTTTTGGAAAGAGTTAATTCATATTGGATGTAATGTGAATGTGTTACAATTTGTGGATAGGTTGTCATATTATTATTGTGCATTGTTGTTTATAATACCATTTCCATTAAGGAACAGGTATGGACTTCTGCTTATATTTTACTCATGGTCTTTTGGCTACAGGCTTTGTAGTGCAAGTCTTAAAAGTACAAGAATGCTGGGGTCAATTTGTATGACTAAACCCTTCAAGATGATGTCTAAAGATGGTCACAGTCCACAGACTGAAACAAGTAAAAGATGAAATAAGCCATAAACATTAAAAGCCAATATAGACAACAACATTACTCCCAAATATAGAAAGATGCAAAAGTCTCTATGAGGTGATAAATAAAGATCTTAAATTGCTTAAATAAATAACTTAAGGGTAGCAAGGTGTCCCACTTAAAAAGAACACTTCTTGAGATAAAACAAAAAACAAAAGAACAAAAAGACTCAAGTCAGATGCTCTCATAAAGAGTGGCAGGAAGAAGGAGAAACTCTGGAAAAGATATAAGAATGAACTTCTATATGACCTTCTATAAATTTGCAAAAGAATCTGCCTCAGTGCATCACAAATGTAGCTGAAGGAAAAAAGCTCAAAGACTGAAAACCACAAACTGATAAGTGAAACATCAAATGAGTAACTCAAAGGTATTTTCACTTCCCCACTGAGAGATATGCAAATAAGCATTTTAACTTCTTCAACACCATAATTCTATGTAAGAGTTAACCATTGATTATATTGATAAACATTATGCATTTGTGTGTGTGTATAAAACATATAAACACACATGCACATATGTATATATATATATATATCATCATCATCATCGTTTAACGTCCGCTTTCCATGCTAGCATGGGTTGGACGATTTGACTGAGGACTGGTGAAACCGGATGGCAACACCAGGCTCCAGTCTGATTTGGCAGAGTTTCTACAGCTGGATGCCCTTCCTAACGCCAACCACTCAGAGAGTGTAGTGGGTGCTTTTACGTGTCACCCGCACGAAAACGGCCACGCTCGAAATGGTGTCTTTTATGTGCCACCCGCACAAGCCAGTCCAGGGGCACTGGCAACGATCTCGCTCGAAAATCCTACAGGAGCCAGTCAGGCGGTACTGGCAACGGCCACGCTCAAAATGGT
>NC_068985.1:106586128-106641124 GCF_001194135.2 Octopus bimaculoides
CGGGTTCCCTCAACTGTTAGGGTGTGGCACTTTTTCACGCAGCTATCCTCCTCCATTCTCACCACATGTCCATACCAGCGCAATCGTCTCTCTTGCACGCCACAACTGATGCTTCTAATGTTCAGCTTTTCTCTCAAGATACTTACACTCTGACGGGTATTCACATTGACATTACACATCCAACGGAGCATACTGGCTTCATTCCTTGCGAGCTTACGTATGTCCTCAGCAGTTACAGCCCATGTTTCACTGCCATGTAGCATGGTTGTTCGTACGCATGCGTCATACAGTATATACATATATATACACATATATATACACACACATGTCATCGTTTAACATCCGCTTTCCATACTGGCATAGGTTGGACGGTTTGACTGAGGACTGGCAAGAGAGATGGCTGCACCAGGCTCCAATCTGATCTGGCAGAGTTTCTACACCTGGATGCCCTTCCTTACACCAACTACTCCGAGAGTGTAGTGGGTGCTTTTATGTGCCACCGGTACAAGGGCCAGTCAGGCACTACTGGCAATGACCACGCTGAAATGGTGTTTTTTACATGCCACCTGCACAGGAGCCAGTCCAGCGGCACTGGCAACAACCTTGCTCTAATGTTGCTTTTCACATACCACCGGCACAAGTGCCGGTAAGGCAATGCTGGTAAATATCACACTTGAATGGTGCTTTTTACGTGCCACCGGCACGGGAAACAGTCAGCGGCCCTGGCAATGATCACGCTTGGATGGTGCTCTTAACGTTCCACTAGCACAGATGCCAGTCAGGTGGTGCTGTCATCGGCCAGGTCAGCGAATTTGATTTCAATTTCACTTGCCTCAACAGAGATAGTGTCCAATGAAAGGAAGGTATGCATTAGTGGGCTGGTTACACCACTGGCATAGGCCATGGGTTATGGTCTCACATGGCTTGCTGGGTTTTCTCAGGCACAGCGTATTTCCAAAGGTCTCGGTCATTAGTCATTGCCTCGGTGAGGCCTAATGTTCGAAGGTCATGCTTCACCACCTCATCACAGGTCTTCCTTTTCCACAGGTTCCCTCAACTGCTACAGTGTGACACTTTTTCACACAGCCATCCTCATCCATTCTCACCATATGACCATACCAGTGCAGTTGTCTCTCTTGCACATCACATACACATTTTATATATACATATACACATCTATATCCATATACATATGTTTTCCTGAAATTTCTTTGTTTCTTCTGTGTTACATTTTTCATTAACATATAATATATATATATATATATATATATATATATATATATATATATTTACATGCACACACACATATATATATACATATATAAACGTGTGTGCGTGCGTATACACACACACACGCAAATAGAAAGGTGTTATAACGACTATTTGATAAACAACTGATGAGGGTTCGAGGATGTTTGTGTTCACTCGTGTAAGGCTTTTATTTACCCATAAATTTCTTTGTGATCGCTCTTCACTACCTTTTCTCAAGAGTCATGAAGCAAATTCTCAGGTTCAGTTTAAAAAAAAACTATACATATATATGTATATACACATATATGTACACACACACATGCGTGCACGTACACACACGCATGAACACACACACATACATAGACAACTGTATCTTCATGTTCAACAGTACTGTTTTATAAGAAACACCATGACATTAATGTCATCTTCATCTCATAATGGTAATTATCATGAGAAAAAGAATCATTAAGGACAATCAGCAGAATAAGTGAAATTGAATTTGTATTGAGCACAAAATGTAGAAATTGTTGAACACTATAGTACTAGGCAGTCTGTAGACACGTGGGCAGTGAAAATGATGGTGAAGGGGCCATTCCAGCTAGAATGTTAAAAGAAAGATGTGAAATGAAATCTCCAAGACAGAAATACTATCTAGCAAGCTAATTATGATATGGAAAATAAATAAATAAAATAAGAAACAAAAAGAAAATAAAACCACAAAGAAACCAAGTCTGAAGCAGTCACTACTGTTTCTAATGAGAAACAAACTAGTACAAAACATTTTTTGAGAGATTTGTTAAATTTTAGATTAGAGAATTTGATTGGAATGAGTTATATATACGTTTATTAATTATTATTACTAATATTTTTGGATAAGTTTAGTCAATGGAAGAAGGCAGGATCTACAGGCAACATTCCTAAACTGGTGAGACTAAAGCCTTGAACCTTAGCCTAAACAGCTGCAGGGGAAAATGTAGGTTGGGATAGAACTGAACTTAGTCTGATTATTTGCCACAGAATGAACTTCAGTAAAAGCCCCACCAAAAACCAGGAGGTGATGTTAAATTAAGCTGTGTATTTAGGGGACTTATTGTTAAGAAAAACTGAAATTTCTGGATTCATTCCCATTTTTAAAGTTTCTGTGTTTTCACCATTAGTTTTTAGTCAGTCTATTATTCAACCACCTTTAAATATCTCAAGGAAACATGAAATCTATGCAAGGTTTTAAGATAGCTATGAGTTCAAATACTTAAATCTGCAAATTTTATGACAAGTGAAAATGCTATGTTGAACTGGTTCAGATGCTGGTTTAATTGTTAAGCCATAGATGAGCCTTGATTTAAGAGAACCTATGATTAAAAATGTTGTAGCCATGATCATCAAACCTTTTTCAGACAAAGTTTTTAAAATTATATTTTCTGTTCTTTTTTTTTTCGCAAGCCAGTAGGGTGTGATTTGAGAGATTTTACTGTTATTTCTAGCAGATCAAGAGATCAATTAGAGGCTTTCCTGAAGGATTCTTCGACTATGTAGAAGCTCTGCTGTTGTCTCAATGTTTCAACAATGGATTTGATAAGTTTTTCATGAAAAATATAAGCAGCAGTGATACATATGCATGACTGAAAATAACTTTTGCCAAATATAACTACAATCCCTCACCATTAGTGGACAGCCTTGATCTCTCTGCTTTTCCTCACATATTTCATTACCAGTAATGTCAATGGGGTACATTCAACTATTTATATCTACTCCTAGTATAAAATTATATCTCTGCAACGGTAGATATTGGATATAGTTATTACTATTCATGTAGAACACATCATTTGAATCATTAGATCTGTATGTGTGCGTGTTTTCCTAGCCATAAGATTTTCAGTGTCTAGAAGTTGTCGTTTTGGATATATTTCTTGATTATCCAGCTTTTGCTGACAAAATGTGACAGTTTTAGCAGTTACATAGATAGGTGCCAGCTTCTTTGTTGCAGTCATAAATGTGACTATTGAAAGCACATACAACTTGTTTGTTTATCAATTCTATGAAGCTAGATTGCAAGCAAAAATACTGTACAAGTGGCCTCTTGTATGCTTTACACATTGGAAAAGTAAAGATGTGTGTCAGTCTTCTTCCTTACTCTCTCTCTTTCCTGGGGCTTCATATGATATGGTCTGAGATTTTTACTAACCTCTGACTTAACAACAGGCAACAATCTGTCTTCTATCAAAATTGTAACTAATATCTAACATAAACCCTTCAATCCAACCTATAAAGGTTCTATCATACACTGCATCTTCTTTCAATTGCAATATTCTGAGAACATATCAAAAAGGATTTTATTAATGCCAAGAGCATAAATGCTATTTTTCTGCGGGTGGTATTGTGTTCTGCTACAAAATCAAACAACATGCAAAATATAAATTTGATGTTATCTCACGACTAGCCTCCTATTCTTCCTCTACAGCTAAGCTTCATCATAATTTCTGTCACTGAGTAAATTTCTAGAATCTGCAACAGATTCTTTTGTTTTCCATCAAATGAATGAAGAAATATTTTTTCTCAGTAAACTCCAAAGATTTTATATTTCAAAGAATTCTAATTTGATAACCACTTATTGGAAGTTAAAGTGAAGTTGAGAAGTTTTTCCATAATGTTTTGTACAAGCCAAACTTTGGTTAGGGAAATCTAAGGAACATCAAGTCATGCCACATAGTTGGAGAAAGGAAAAAAAAAAATAGCTGTCACATAACTAACAAAATATGATCAACAGCATTATCTATATCCTTACTGATTTAGATCGAGACCAAACAACAGCTGTACGTTAGTTGGCTACTTCAGTACTTTATTTTTATACTGCCAGAAGGAAGATGAATGGCAGATACATTTATATGATGCGTGACTATAGACAACCAATAAAAGCATGAACTAATAAGCTATAACAATGCATACATGTATGTGTCTGTCTGTCTGTCTCTATCTATCTATCTATCTATATGATGAATAACTAGCTATACAAATGTGTGTACATTTTTAAGTTTCAAAAAAGCACTCAATATAGGAAAGTAGAGTGCAGTAAGTTTTATTCATACATGAAATTCATCTGACAAATGCCTTTTTCAATATACCATAGACTTATAGTGATTGGTTCTGCAATAAATTTGTGTGAATCATGATAGTGGAGTAACACTGTGATCTGCTGCTCTACTGTATATCTTAAACACTAAGACGGGCTAAGGGATGACTTCTATAGAAGTTATCTGCTTGATATAAGGGCCACAACACAAATGCTAGAGCAACACCCAGACTTTATAAAACACTCATTGTACTACTTTATTCAATCAAACTATGGGTGGCAGAATAAAGTACTGAGATATTAGTTTTTTACTCTACTAGAATAAAAGAATATTAAACAGTTAGGTAAACTGTTGTGGTAGATCAGAGAAACATATACATGTTTATATTCCTTTAAACTAAGTGTAAATACTAAACTTCTTTATCTCTTAGATACCCTTAATTACAATTTTAATAACCGAGATCGCTGACCACGACATTTAAAATTTTTTTTCTCCTTGTTCTTCTCCTTATTTCTTTCTGTTGAAGAGCGTAGCTCGAAACGTTAAAGACTTTCTCTATTCCCGAGCGTTAAACTAATACATCCTTTTGTTGTTTACACCACCTGTCCTCGTCTGTTGTTGTTTTTTTCGTAAATTCTCCCATATATATATATATATATATATATATATATATATATATATATATATATATATATATATATATGTATATATATATATATGTATATATATATATTATATACACACACACACCTACCAGATACTGACTTTTGGGGTACTTTCATTCATATATATATATATATGAAAGTACCCCAAAAGTAGATACCTGATGGGTATCTTTCAATCACTTTTGATTATTTTATAAACATCTCATTTGCATCTACATCTACACTCAGCCTTAAAAGAGATGATTTATAAAAAACAAATTTCTACTCTGGAAGATTGTTGGTGGCACAACCTGAGAAGAATATGTTGTTCCAAACCTTGTTTAATACCAGCTAACTATATGTAAGAAAGGATGAATAAGTATGTTGACATCATATATATTGTTAGTAATGTGACAGAACAATCAGCAAAAGAATCTAGATTGAGAACCAAGGCTTGCAGTTTCTTTTCAAACTACTCAATTCTACCATGTCAAACTTGAACCAAGATCATAATAATGGTAGCAAAACAGCAGCAGCAGCAACAACAGCAGCAGCAGTACTATTAGTAAGTTTGTATAAATATTTACAGAGATATACACATGCACATAATGCACTGGTTAGTGTGCATGAGCATGTCTGTATAAATATCTATGTTTCTCTCTATATATACATGTGTGCATGTGTGTGTGTATGTGTATATATATATATATATATACACATACACACATATATATATGTACATATAAATATATGCATATATATATATATATGGATACACACACACATACATGCATATATGTTCACAGAATTTACCTACCTGACGTTCCTAACCAGCATTGTCTGCTCAGAAGGTCCTGCTCTGTGGAACAGCGAGAGTTCGTCTTGGAAAACGAAACTAACCCATGGAAAAATGTGGTGGGAAGAAGAGTAGTAGTAGTAATAGTAGAAAATAACATAGATGAAGACAGAAAGGAAAAGTGAGCAAAGTCAAGAAAAGGAAAAAAAAAGGGAGAAAAAACATTAAAATTAGGAATTCCCAACTATAGGAAAATGGAATTCCAAACTGTGATAATTTTAAATGGCAATTTTGTGGAGGTGCTTAATGATAGGGACACATTAAAAGCTGCGTGTCTTCAAGCTAGTGTATTTTAAACTAAGCTACAGATATTGGTGGAATAAGGCAACATAAGACAACAGATAGAACTCATACATAATATACATAGTAAATCATTATAGCACACATTGATTTCAGGTAAAAATAACACACATTTCAAATGCAATATAAGAGAAAGGTTGAAATTCTAACTCACTGCAAGTGATAAGAAAGAAAATGCAAGGCATTCTGCATGAATTCTTTGCACTGTCTCTTTAGTTTTCTTATCCACTTCTGATCACTAAATATTTCAATTTCTTTTGGAATCTCAAAATTATTGAAATTATCATTGGTACCATCATCATCATCATCATTATTTTAAAAGCTATTATTAGAACTATTACAAGCTATATTAGTTAGCAGGGATGTTCTCTTAAGGTTTGGTGACAACAAGCCTCCTCAGATATCAAGAATCTTTTTAAAGATTCTTGCAGAATTTAGGAGTGCACTTTTCTGTAGGCTGACAATGTGCGTCTCAATTCCAATATATATATAATACTGAATATATTATATATCAAGTCTCTATTATTATTATTATTATTATTATTATTATTATTATTATTATTATAAGGAAGTCAAAAGGTGACTGAATTGGTAGAGCAAGACAGAATTCAGTTGTACCACTGAGTTGAAATCAGCTTTGCTTTTCAGTCTTTCAGGATTGATAAAACACGTACCAGTTATTAACTGTGCCCTCTCACAAAAATTATACCTTTGTGCTTACAATAG
This sequence comes from Octopus bimaculoides, assembly GCF_001194135.2. Taxonomy (NCBI): domain Eukaryota; kingdom Metazoa; phylum Mollusca; class Cephalopoda; order Octopoda; family Octopodidae; genus Octopus; species Octopus bimaculoides. The sequence goes on from NC_068985.1 coordinate 106,592,974, forward strand.
AAATCATTATTAATAATATTATTGTACTATTTTTTTAGCTGAAATCTAGCTAGAGCCATCTTAGCAGATCATTCATCCTTCCATGAACAATAAAATCTATAACTCTAATGCATTCTGATAAATTTTATCAACTTCATCAAATTCCTGAGAAAGGATTTTTACATCTACAATAAATAAATAAAAGAACAAAATTCAGGGTATTTTTGCATAACAGCCTGATTGTAAAGTACAGAAATAAAATTAAAATGGTTAAATTCTATTGAATAATAATAATAATAATAATAATAATAATAATAATAATAATAATAATAATAATAATAATAATAATGATAATAATAATAATAATAACAACAACAATAATAATCTAAGCTAAAACTGGAACTACAAAATACTACGATAAAACAATGACTAGAAAACCCTTACATGGCAAATACAAATAGACAATATTAACTCCCCACACTGGCTGAGACTGAAGGTTTCTTAATTGTGGCACAAGATCAAAGCCTCCTTACCAGAAACCACCAAAACTAGATAATGAAGCAGAATACAATAAGTAACTGTAGAATATGCGGTGATGGGGAAGAAACAGTTAATCATATTTCTGACAGCTCAGTCTTGAACAAGAAGGAATATATTCCCTGACATGACTCAAAGTTATGCCAACACTGTGAAATTCAACAGAAAAAAAAAATGGTATAGGCATACCCGAGAAAAGATCTCAGAAACTGACAACACTACCATAGTCTGGGATATGCCAATACACACATAGGGAGATCAAGGTTAACTGACAAGATATTGTTATCAAGGACTGTCCCAACAGACAACACTGTATCTCTAAAAGAAATGAGAAACTCTTGAAATACAAAGATCTGGAAATAGAGATAATCTAAATATGGAGTCTGGAAACAGAAACAATCCCTATAATATAGGTGCTTTAAGTATGATAAAAAAGGAAAAAGAGCATACAGACAAATACATAAAACACCAGGACTTACAGATATATAAAACATACAGAAAATAATACTGCAAGGCATCACACAAATCACAGCACATACCTAAGGCACACAGAGCTTCACTCAGTAGTACAGTGAAAGCACACAATAACAAATAAGACTGCTAAATAAATAATTATAATGATGATGATACAAAATAACTTAAGAATGCTAAATAATTTTATATAAAGTCCTGACAACTACAGTTTTTAAGTGGTTTGTTATTCTTTAGGAAAACAATAAGTACATTAAGGGATGTATGGATGTAGATGAATAGAATAGTAATTGATGAATTGAGTAATTTTTGAAGACAACAGAAAAAGAAATTCTAACCAGAGCATGTATTGAACTGAAAAACATTTGGCAGCATTTCAAAGTCCTGGATAAGGCTATGGATCATAGATGTTAAATGATGATGATATAGTGTAAACATGGAAAACCTCCAATAAGCTGCATGATAAAGAAAAGATAAGAACAAAATCCCCTTAAAAACCAGATCAATCTAAATAAGAGGTGGAAGTTTTCAAAATGTTTTTTCTTTCACACTGACCTTCATGTCTAGCTCTAAATTCACTAACCACAAATTATTACAAATAATATAGATGAACTGTAAGCCTTCTATGTAGATGATTTAAAACTATTTACAAGAAACTACACCCAGTTAGAGAAACTGAAGACATAAATTAATTGAAACTGAGAACATTTAATCAAGTTTCAAACAGTTAATTTTGAGAATTAGAAGAAAAGCAGCTTAGGATGAAACTGCTAGAATTACAACACAAAAATGATAGAGAAAAGTACAATACAAGAACTAGACTAGCAAACTATAATTCAAGTGAAGGTTGTACATACATAAATTAAATACCAAAAGACCTTTTATCTGTTGCTTTACTGATTCCATTATCCACTATTCTTGTAATATTTTCAATAATGGTTATGAATGAGTAAATGACATATTGACACAAAGGAAAGACAATCAGTGAAGAGGCTGACAATAAATAAAACTTAAGCCATAACTATAAAAAAATATATATAGGAAACAGAATAAACAACAACAAAAATAGAATGTTCACATGGAAGATTGGGTAATGAACAAAATCATAATTCTGGTATGCAGCATGGTGAACTAAAGAACAGTGTAAAGAAAGAAACATGAGAGGGGATGTATTATCTCTACTGTGAGATCTGTTATGGTTGAAGGGAAGTACAATAAGTGAGAAATATATACACAAACATAAATCTAAATCTATGTACAAACAAGCACACAGTTTCTGTATACTAAATTCACTCACAAACCATTGATCAACAAGGGGATATAGGATTCGCTTGATCAAGCCGTGTATATGTGTGTGTGTGTGAGAGAGAGAGAGAGAGAGAGAGAGAGAGAGAGAGAGAGAGAGAGAGAGAGAGAGAGAGAGAGAGAGAGAGAGAGAGAGAGAGAGAGAGAGAGAGAGAGAGAGAGAGGTGTTGTGTTTGTGTGAGTAATGTGTATATATGTAAATAAATACCCTTTTAACAGTTGTCTGTGACTCCATGGGTTGGATGGGGATACTTATGGCAGGATGCTCTTTCTCTAACCAACTGTTATCTGCTTTTCAAATAATGGTATCTTGGAAAGTACAGAGAATTTGGCCACAATGTCAACAAAGAATGTAAACATCATATAGCATTTTGTTCAAGCGAGTCTGTGGATATCACCATCCAAGAATACTGACACACACACACAACACAACTCCCTTACAGTTTCCTTCTATCAAATTCATGTAGAGGATGTTGGTTTTTATATATTTCTCATGTCAACTCATGGTTGAATGTAATATATTTATTTGTGTTTTCCTTTATGAGACTTTTGATTACGTGCTCATCCTTTTTGTACCTGTTATGCATCTAATTCATATTATACACTTGTGTATGATATGTGTATTTTTCATACAAGCACTGTCTACTCTATTTGTTGCATTGTATTTCTATTTATATTCATCAGAAGCTTAGTCTACCTATCTATTTGAATATCTGTTAATTAGTTTGCTTTATTCTGTGGATTTCTTTAACAAGTGTTGCATTTGTAGAAGAGAATCTAAATGCTCTTCCCAATAGTGATATTATACCTACACACTCACACACATATGTATACACAGACACTTATATATTAAGGGTACTAAGAAGCTGAGAGTCTGATGGAACACAAATTTGTTTACAAGCCAATGAAAGGTGTCCTTGCAATCAACTGATCAGTATGGAGTTAATGACTAAACATTAACAAAGACAGGTGTTGTGTCTGAATATGCTCTGTCTGATATCCCATAAACAAGGACTTTAGTGAGCTGCATGTTTGGTATTGTATGTTTTACAAATTTCATAGGGACAACAATGCAACATGTGTAAGGGAAAGCATATGAGCTGTATATCCTGATGGTCCAAGTGTTTGGAAACACCAATGGTGGTTTAACAAATTCAGAAGGAGTGATTTTGTTCTTATGGATGGGTGCTAATCAAGAAGACCAAATGTTTTTGATAATGATGCAGTAAAAACAGCAACCGAAGAGGATCCATGCCAAAGTATTGGGAACTTATTCTGGAGAATAAACCTTGGTCCACTGTGGAAAATCATCTCAAGCAAATTTGAAAATGGAGCAGAGAAGGGAAATGGGTATCTCCTGAGCTGTCCTTCAAAAATTAAGCAGCGTGTTCAACAAGATAACACAAGAAAAGAGAAATTCATTAGGCAGGGATGCTGTACATCATTCTTCCTACTCACCAAACCAAGCACCGTTGAATATTTACTTATTCTGATCACTTGAACACTTTACTAGTGGAAAACCATTCAGAAGCAGAGACGATGTCAAAATAGCACTCCAAACATTTTTTTATTCTAATTTACCTGATTTTTTAAACTTGAGGAATCAGAAAACTGGTTTTGAGGTGGGAAAATGTTATTATTCATAATGATCGTAAATATATTTTGAATGAATAAATACATTTACAATATGTTTTATTCTAATTTGAACTCATTGCATGATATGTAACATTACTCTTCTGTACTCCTAATGTACACACACAGACACAATTAGAAATCACAGTTATCATTTCTATGTCAGATGGTCCATCACTAAATAAGAAGATAGTGGGTGGATCTAATGCAGAGTACACACTTCATGCTATTTTGCTTGTTGTCTTGCATATTTTACTGCAAATACTTTGTTCAGTCAATCAGATCAGAATAGGGGCATTGCACAGTAAGGAGCAGGTAACTAGAGTGTGACCTCTTTTTACATAACTACAAACTGTATCACAAGACAGAGATCTGTAAAATGCTAGTTATTACATCATTATAATTTCAATTAGTTTAAATAAGCCTTGAAAATTGATAAGATATCTGTTATTTAACAATATCTTGAAAGCTTATTTCATACAAACATGAAACATAAAATCAAATGTCAATTATATCTTTCTATTTGACTATTCATAGTCAATGAATAACTTGAGTAATGAGAGAGAAATTATAGTTGTTGTTCATCCCTTCTTGCAGGACATTAGCAATGCAATGAAAATAAAACCCAGGCTGTAGGCTTGGCTATTAAGGAATGAATTTTTTTTCATGGCCGGATGAAGCATTCTACATGTTATTAGAAGAATTAATATAGGTGGGATGCGATTGTAAATTTGACAATTTGTATGTGATTTAGTTTGAGAGTTGGTTGACTTCTTTACTGTCAACCACTGTTTTTAACAGAGACAAACATTAACTATTCAACCCATGTTTACATGGAGAGAAAATAGTGGCAAAAACTCAAAAAGCAATTTTAACTTGAGTAATTGTGACTTTGGTATATAAGACCTAAATCTATACTCTGCACTATTAAAATCAACACAAAATAGTGAAAAAAAAAAATAACAATAATTTCACTTTCTTGAGGAAGAATAATAATCACATATTAAAAATAAACATATTGGCTGCATTGAATATTTGAGTTAGAGGTGGTTGCTTGCTGCTCTTTCTAAAAAAGCGGCCTACAAAAAACATATTTAACATGCATATGCAACAAAATATGACGCATTCTCTCCATCTTCCTAAAAAAGGACTGGCAGTAGAGAAGTAAGTTTTCATTGGGAAAGCATGAGGATTAAGAAAGTATCTACCTGTAGAATTTAAGATTTAGTAATAAACTTAAGACTATAGTCAGCAACTTGACTTTAAATACCACACCTAATACCATTTAAAATTCTTCATTCAGTGATCTCTCACTCAATGGAACCGATTTTCTCACAATAAATCAACTTCCAACTATCTAAACTCCAGATTATGGCCTCTATTTCGCTTATATGCTCGCCACCTGTATTATACAAACACTCCTAAAATGGGTAATGATGATACTTTTCAAGCAAAATAAAAGGAGAAATTTTCAAAAAGTAAAAAGAAAAACAAACAAAAAGCATCAGCAAATTTGAATGATATGAGGCCTACTCTTGAGTGGTTATGGGTAAATCTTATGTTTGCACCAATCCAGTTTCTTCATTAACAGTAACTTTTCGATGTTCAAAGACATAATTAACAGAAAATTGTTTCAATAATGAAAAGGTGGTATCAGTGAGTATTTATTGCAGAACAATTTAATGAAACCAAATTCAACATTAGAGCATGGCAATAGCAGAAACATACCATCAAAATGAACACATGCCTTGAGTAAGAGAAAACTAGGATATTACAATAACTTCTCTAAAATGGTTTGTATATTAGTAAATGTACAGTGATTTATGACCTCTATCTTATTTGCCTTTCTTTATGGTTTTATGAACACATTTTAGTTAATAAAATCTCTGATTGTCTTTTATCAACTGAAACATATTAGTGAAGTAAACCAAATCACACAACATATGGTTGAGTAATTACTTAGTAAAAACAGAGAAAAGAGAAAATTTGTTATCACAAGGTTGCAGCAGTTTGGCTGCAGACCGACAGAGGTTCATGTCTTGTTTTTAGCACTGTGTTGTGTCAATTGACAAGACATTTAATTATCCCTGGCTCAGTCTGCATTAGGATAGTAAATTAAGAGCACATCTGTGAAAAGTAAAAGCATTGCATAATTAATGAGTGTTATTTTAGCTTGAGCTACAATCATAATAAAAAAAGGATGATTAGCTTTCACTGGTCTAACTCACCAAGCTGTAAATAAGTGACATGACAAGTTCAAATGAAAATGGAATGGATGCTTTATATAGTACATGAATGTTTTCTTCAAATTCTACCAAGAATACAACCAATCTGTGAACTTAGTAGGGTTAATAATAACCCACTGATAGATACAACTGATTAAAAGTTAAACAATTAACTGTATATAACCCACTTGCATGAGATAGCTAAATATTAATTTAACAAATCTTCTAACAAGAGACAAGAGATTAAGAATAACAGATGTTGTTAGCTAATAATTTAGTAGCTAACTTGTAGCTTTGAGAATACATTTATCTGTAAATTAACATTTATTAATCATAAGGTGCTCAGTTGTAAGTCCCTAGCTAGCTGCACTTCAATCCATTTCTACAGCTTCTAAACTATCCATATATACTCCCACTCATCCATATATATTCCAAGGATTCAAACCTGTCAATTTATAATCAGTCATATGCAGTTTTCATTTTTATAACAGTTCTATAATAACTATCTGTCTCTGAGTCATATTTAATATGTGGTAGCTTTCAGTTTATGCGTGGTAGTCTACATTAACTTGTGACATCTCTGGTTAACTGTAGCAACACCAGTTAATTTGTTGTAGTCCAGTTTAATATGTGACAACCCCAGTTAATCTATGACATGATTAATTAATCTATAGCAGCTCCATTTAAATTGTGACAAACCCATTTAATCAGTGATAGCTCTGGATCATTTGATTTTAAAAGATTCAGGAGATTGCTTTCATTTGCCCAGTATCTGAATGGTGAGATAAATCACTGTTATATCTCTACCACTAATATCAACGGCAACACAAAAGCTAGATACACTCTTTTCAAAGAAACTAGAGTGAAAATTTTCATGGGAATTAGTAAAACTAAATCCCTCAAAACAAACTAAAAATCCATGCAGGTTAAAAAACAAAAAACAAGAGGATAAACAAAATTAAACAAAAATCAAAACCTCATTTAACCAAATCTTTGTTGATGTTGCTGCAAATGCTATTATAGATCAATTCTCATCTGTTTTATAGTTGACAGAAGGCAAGCTAACTGAATATTTAGGAGCATCCTGCAGATGCTGCAGCTTATTTAGTGTTTCAGTTATGGTCATCTAGTTTGAAACATGGACATGAAAAGCAAGTAAGCTCTGTTTTCATAAAGTTTGTAGATGGAAACTTGGCTACTGTGTTGTGCAAGTCAAGTGTCTATGAAGAAGTTAATTCACTGTTAAAGTGCTTCCAACTGGCAGGCAGTTTGTTGAGGAAGATTTGCTTGATTGTTATGCTGATCATGTCAAATGATTATACAGAAGGTTCCACTCTGGTTTAAGTAACCCACCATTTTAAATTCAATAATAAATATTTGTTAAGGGAGATTTGGCTACTATACTGAACACAACGACTACAGAGAATCTTCTTTGCTAGCACATGCAGATCCTATTGTGGAGTGAGTAATCATAGGATATAAAATTTTAAATCCATGGTTTATATTTTAGAGACAGTGGAAAGTTGAAAACAAAGATTTGGCTATTATACAGAACTGGAGTGACTATATAGAAGCTCTCTTGAGGTTCAATAAGATGTCTATATATTGTGTAGCATATGGTGTATCTAGGAAAAATGTTAGTAGGAAAAGAGCATAATCGATAAATAAGTGTTGTAGTTTGCTTGAAGCATTGTAATATCAAAGAAGGTAAAAGAGAGGAAATAGAAAGCTTTTGACAATGTGGAAAGTTTTATAAAACCTTTATATTTCAGGTGCAAAGCCCATCTTCAGAAAAAAAAAGAAAATCTGGGAAATGTCTGGTTATGTAGGTTCCATTAACCCATTCAAATCCCTTAGCATAATGTAGCAACAGCAGTCACTCTCCAAACATAGGTGTAATCAATGCTCCAAGCATTGATGTAAATGAACTTCCAGCTTGGAAGTTTGTTGCTGCTACATAATGCTAGGTAATTTAAATGGGTAAATGGAACCTACATAACTGGACATTTCCCAGACTGTTTTTCTTCTGAAGATGGGCCTTTGCATCTGAAATATAAAGGTTTTATAAAACTTTCTGCATTGTCAGAAGCTTTCTATTTTCTCTCTTTTACCTTCTTTGATAATTGATAAAATATGAACTGAATGTTTAGACAACTCCAGATAAATCAAGCAAGGAATATAGGCCACACATTAAACATAACATTGAGATAGATTGAGAAAGAAACATGAGCTAGCAATATATTAGAAATAACAAATTTTAGTTATGGATTATAAAAGAAACTAAGTTTCTACTTACTCTCACTATCCATTTTACCTACATTTTGGGGGAGGAGAAATAATAAATAGCTATAATTAAATGTGGTTATCATGTTATCACAGCTCTCATATTATGAGAATGATGTTATGGGAAAGACTAATGTGGTGTACAGTGAGGACAGCATATTGTATAAAATCCAAGAAAGTTTGGAGGTGTCAACAACTTTAGAGTGTAGTTTGCAGCTATGATTGTACAACAGTGATACAGAGTAGCACACAACTGAATGACAGTGTAGTCTTCACTGGGGAATACTGTAGAATGTATAGTTGTAGGACAATGCGGCGTAAAGCTGTGGGATAGTACAGTGTAATGCACAACTGTAGAACAGTGTTGAAGGACAGTGTAGCGCACAACTGCAGGACAGTATAGCGAACATGTACTGGGTACTGAGGTGCATAGTTGAGGGGCAGTGTAGTATATAGCTATAGGTTATATATTTATTTATTTCTCTCTTTTCTTACTTTAAGAAAAAAAAAAAAAACGACTCTATATCTATCTGATCTGATTAAACAACAAAGGACTTTCTGATTTATCTGATTTCCATTAAAAGTCTTGAATTTGATATCACACTGATGAGGTCATGATAAGATTGAAATGCGTATTATTTTTATTACCTTCATTACTACAGATTATCTATAAAATAAATTAAACAGAGTTCTATTATTATTATTATTATTATTATTATTATTATTACTACTACTACTACTACTACTGCTATCAAATAGTCAATCTTCACTTCAATAATGTGAAATGGATTGGACTGATCAAAAAATGCTTGTTAAAGGAAAACATTTCCAGTCATTGTTTAACGACAGTTGTGGGCTCATTAATGTATGACGATAGTTATCATCACATGTTGTTTGTCATGAAGGCAACAGCTAAAAGAATGCAAAGAACTGAGTGTTCATGTTGCTTGTCTCATGATGTATGCACATGAAATATGGCTGCAGTTGAATACGAAAAGGCTTAGATGGAAAAGAATTTGCATTGAACATTTGAATTTAGGAAAGACCTGCCATTAAAATCTGTAGCAGGGAAAACTAATGAATTCATTCAACTTTCTCTTCTCTCTCACTCTATCTCATTCACATCTATCTATCTATCAATTTGAAAAAGATCCAGGCACTTTTATTTTCTCTTGCCACCTTTTTTATATTAAAAACTGTAGCCATCTGATTTCATTAAAAACAAAACAAAAACAGCTTTCTGATTTAACTGTTCTCCATAAGTTATCGTGAATTTGATATCACTTTGATGAAAATTGAGATATGTACATATGACTGGAAATTTATCTCTATAATTTTTTGTTACTATGAAATAGATTGAACACAGTTCTACAGTTGGATTACTATTATTGCAAGAAAAATAAATAGATAAGTATGAAATAGCTTCTCTCCCTCACTAAAGTAAAATGAATGGACCAATTTTAAAAAAAGAATTATGTTTGCTTTTTATTCACTTTTATTTTTATACTATTACTATTATTATCATTATTATTATTGCCTTAGCTTGACTTGGTGCTTATTACAATGAATTCATCACTATTAAATAATGTTGAATATATTATTTAACAATGTACTCAGCCATTACCAAGTTCTTGATGAGCTATGCATTCTTCAGATAACATTTCAGTGATAACTACACAGACATTCAACTTTAATAATTATGATTGAAAGTTTCTGAGCAACAGACTGTTTTATAAAGCTACATATAGTATCACAATTAACATAACTCATAAACATACAAATATATTGCATGCTTACATTATTTTAATATATTTCTGATTCACATAAGATGTTTTTACACATACATACATACATATACCACACTAATATCTGGAGAAAATACCGTAATTTTTAAACCTTTAGTTAGTTCTTTATATCATTACAGCAAACTATGACCTGAAACTATATTTTGGTACATACATTCCCTCTGAGATTATTGTTTGATAAATTTTGGCAGGAATTTCTCCACTGAAATGTACAGGCTTAACAGTTTATCAAATATACAGTTAAATAAGGGCCCTTAATTATGTTAGTACCTCAACCAATTTATGTGGCACCCCAGAAGAGATGAGAAGTATCTACTCTATTATTAATTGTTGCTGTTTCAACACTGTATGGTTCAGTTTATGCAAATACCTATACACAAAAAAAAAAAAGGGAGAAAAAAGTCAGGTAGGAACAATTCTTAGAATGTCAGAGAATATCAGTTGATTTAGCTTCAAGAAATTGCATCTAAACTCTTAAGTTGGCCAGGCCATCTAACTAAACACATACCACAGTATCATAATTGATGAATGGTCTGCTAGATTGAATTGTTGGGTTGCAATCCTCTAATACAGAATTTAGCAGCTGTCATTATTTTTTTAATTATATGAGCATAAACCTGTCATTGAAGACTGGTGTCTTTTGCATTTGTTGGTGCTGAACCAAAGATGTGTCAAGTGCAGATATAATTTCTTGAAGCAAGAGGAGTTGGTCATTTCTTAGTTAAATAGTGAATTCAGGAGTTAAATAGTGAATTCATTTTTAAACACCCCAGTGCTATAAGGAGTTAAGAAACCTAAGAGTGTAAAAAAGTAGACAGCTGACAATTCTTGTGAATGACCCCAGTAAAATAAACATATTAGCAAAGTATATTATCCAGCTATGAATGATAATTTTGGGGTAATATGAACACATATAAAAGTAATAAGAATTGTGGAAAAAAAAAAAAAAAAAAAAAAAAAAAGCATTATAATCAACAAATAACACCTAGAAATGAACATACATAATAATAATATTAAAATACTGGTCTAATAGGGCGAGAACAGAGAAACATTGAGACCTAAATAACTAAACAGTACACTTAAATCAATACTGAAATTATATTAATATCATTACTTTTAGTGTCTTCATCTTCCAGTGTAGCACTGCTATCTGTGGATTCTTTAATACCATCGTTTTTCTTTGCCACCAAGCTACGACCTGAAATAGAGAAAAGAAATTTGAGTGGTAATTCTAGCAAATTTCAAAATGAACAAAATTACATTGAGGCTGGAAAGATACTGTACAATAGAATATCACTTGTAATTAGAAGTATGAGGTGGTGGCCATGGCAACAGAACATTATGCTTGTGATTTGGCTGATTATGACTTCGGACACTTGTGACATGGTGTAGTCATTACATGACACAGTTTATGACATGGAGGTCAGTTAAAATGTTCATAAAATATAGAGGCATGGGTGATTTGGTTGCTTGTTTGACTATGAATGACATGTATAAGGTTTGAGGATATAGGTCCAAGGTAGAGAGGTTAAAAAAGGGAAGAGATGAAGTGGTCAAGATGGCAGAAGACAGTGAAAGGAACGGGGAGAGGAAAGATATACAGCACATTCCTAATACACAAGTTAGGCGGGGGTGGGGTGGGGTAAGGGACAACTTCCCTGATTCCATGTACCAATAGTATTGATACTTAATATCAGGTATGGAGACTAATCTTTTTCAAAACAGCTGTCATGAATGCTGATCCTATGGATCATGTAGCTTTTACTATGGAGGAATTCAACTCTCAACTAGTGATGCAGTAACTTATAATTGCAGTTAAATGAACAGGGCTGTTGACAGTTCAGTATGATGGATAGCAACAAAGACAAAACATGAATCGGCATTCTCCACAATTATAGAAACCTTTATACCAGAGAACAACACAGGACATAATTTGTATATAAAGCTTTGCTAGTGGCAGATAGCTTCATTATACATGTTATACATTATATACACGGTCACCAAAAGTTATATGAAGTCACTGCATTGTTACATGCAGTTCACTGTAAAGATCCACGTGCAGCAAGTTCAAACTGCAAAACAACAGAAACACAGCAGCTAAGATAAACACTTGGAGCATTTCTAGAGGGCAAGATAAAAATTAAAGTTGTCTCCCATTACCTTGTGTATTTACCACTATAATCTCTCTCCTTCCCACATCTCTCTGCCATTTCTTCTTTATTTGAGCATGTTTATTACACACACACACACAATTATTATATACAAATATGTGCGCATCTCATACATCATCTCACATAACCCAAATTTCACTGACACACCTTTCTACACACTCATACATTCTCTCGCTCATACATGCACCCCTCCTACAAATACACAAACACTTCACATTTTCCTCACATTCTAATACATATATACACATACACTCATTATATGCTCACATACACCTTTCACTTCCAATACACACACACACACTTGATACAAAATACACAGTGGAAATAAAATTTTATCCTTTGGCAAAGTAAATACATAGTATATGTTTAGTTGGAAAACAAATACAACACAGAAATACTGATTTAAGTAGTTAGTATTCACAATATTTATATTGATAGATATTCTGGTGTACTTATGTAGCATGGTGTGCCTTCCTTAAGGCTGAATACTATATCCATAATACTGAATGTTTTAGATATATTGGTTCATATACTTATATAGCAGAGTGCTTAAGATTTAACACTTCACTATTCATTGCAGTGATGGTGTTAGATATGTTGGTATATATATAAAGTGATGTGACTTGTATATGGTTTAACAATATGGCATGTATAACACTAATGGTGTTAGATATAGGAGTGTATTTATATAGATTAGAATTGTTAGTGTGTCTTGCTTAAGGTTTAACACCTTAGAATTAATAACATCAGTGCTGTTAGTGATGTTGAAGTACAGGGTGTCCACAAAGTCGGGGTACATGATGATTAACACATACTTTAAGAAATTGTTATTTCTTATATTTAATTGTTTATGTTATGATTTTATTTACTCCATGTACCCACATAGGGATTAACACATACTTTAAGAAATTATTATTTCTTATATTTAATTGTTTATGTTATGATTTTATTTACTCCATGTACCCAGTCTTTGTGGACACCCTGTATTTATACAGATTGATGTGATTATCAAGGAAGTTCTGCTACTATGAGATATAACATGCCAGCAAGGTCTGGCAGGGGTGGTTTGACTATTAAAGGTTTAAGGTCCCAAATTATTTAGATAACAAACAAATAGAAATTTAATTTGAAAGCTCCATTTGAATAAATGAGAAAAAAGAAAGCTAATGTCATTTGGATCAATTAATAAAAGGTATCTTGGGTTGTGAACATATTTGGGTCATGACAGCAATAATTGATTCTCACAACTGTTAAGGCAGAATTTTGATAACATGCAATTGATTTTGCAAAGAATATGCATGTGTGTGTATGTGTGCATGTGTGTCTATACATGAGAGAATGTGTTTAAAAGTTTAGTTACCTATATGTAACAGACTTTAAACACTTTTTTTTAATGCTTTTTAATATAAAATTTATGTGAGTGAGCGCATGCGTGAGTGAGTGTATATGTGTGTGTGTGTGTGTGAGGAAGTGAGGGGTGTTGTAGAGTTAAGTTTAAGACTGAAGAAAAAGGGAGTAGCAGTACCTTTTGCAACAGAAGCCCCCATCGTGATCGTTAGCCTTGGCCTAGAATGGTGTGGCGTGCAGTGCAGAAGTAATGGCTATGGTAGCTTCCAATGATACGAAACAAAAGCAAATGCCACCGATAGTAACTGCTACCAACTGTGGCACAGTAGCAATGATGGCAGGTGGTAGAAGACTCTAGCAGCCACCCTGGATTTATAGACAGGTGACTATTTCATTTGTAGAGGGTGGATAGAAAGGGTGAAGGTGGTGAATGAAGTTTGTCTTGAGAGAGAGGAGGAAGAAAAGTAAAGAAAGTTTAGTGTAATCGTAAAGGTAACTAGATAGCAGAACAACAATGGAAGGGGTGTGATGAGGTTTTGTTACTGGAGTTGTTTGTGGCATGTGTGAGGTTTCTTTCTTTTGTTTTTTGTGTTCATTGCTGATTACAAATATAGAATTGCAGTGGCAACCTAACCCACCAATCCACCCAACAACCGCTCAATAACAGCAGCAGGGATATAGGAAACAGAAGTTATTCTTCATCATTGTCATCTTTCTGAATAAAACAACACATTTATCTGAAGAAGATATTTTTATAGCTAGAAACTAAGTGAATACTTTCAGTATCAGTTTCAACTTTGCTCTACTGTTGTAGAGGTGCTGGAATGAACCAGCTATATCCTGTCAAAATTGCTGTTATTCAGCACTTGTTGTGGTAGATGCTGCTGCTATTAACATCACCACTTAGCTGTATTGAAGTAGTTAACTAAAGTATGTGTGTATAGCTGTTGCTGTTTAGTTGCTGGTCGGCCTTGAATGAACAAAAAACACATTTGAAAGCATCCCATCATTTCTCCATATGGTTTTCCTTTTTCAAGAAAATCTGGCTTGTGATCTGAGGGAGATTTGGCTGCTATTTCAAGGAGGTGGAAGACCAGTATAGCTGCCAAATGTGAGCATTTACGAAGGATAAAGGTGAGTAGTAATAAGTATCATATAAAACATCTTTATGAATGATAACTTGAAGTTAGTATTATTATATCGGAATACTGTTGTGATTAAGTATTTTGGTGTTGTTTGAGACTTATTAAAAAGATTAGCAGCAGTGAAAATCCTTGTAGAAAACCCAACTTTGATACAGGAGCTTGCTGATTTTTTGTCATTATGCCTCTGTTACTTTTCTAATGTAGTCCCATTGTATATAGTGTAGAAGGAACCCCGCTACTTTTTTTTCTGTGTGGTAGACACTGCCTAGTTTGATATCAACCTGCTCCTTCAGTGCCTTTAGCAGAGTTCATTCGATGGTAAGCATTCAGTTCAGGCCTTTGGCAGAGGGTTGATGTGACTTTTCAATGCACTGCCATTCTCTACTCTTTCCTGAAATGTGAAAACCCTCTCCAATACCCATGGACTTGAAGCCAATCTAAATCTCGCTCATCACCTTCTACATGAAGAAGACCACACATGCTATTCTTCAAGACCACTCATGCTATTCCTCTCAAGACACACATATCTCAACCTCTGGCTTGAATCCGTCTCAGCCGCCCAGGCTACATTCTTTACTCTAACTTCCTCACAGAAGATGGTGTCTACACTTAACTATTCTCTACTCTCCCTGTTAGTCATCTCTCTCACCTGAATATTGGTTTCAAATTTTGGCACAAGGCCAACAATTTCGAGGGAGGCTAAGTTGATTACATTAACCCAGGTGTTCGACTGGTACTTATTTTATTGACCCTAACAGGATTAAAGGCAAAGTTGACCTCTGCAGAATTTGAACTCAGAACATAAAGAAGGGTGAAATGCTTCTAACCATTTTGTCTGACATGCTAACAATTCTATAATCTCACCACCTTATCTCACCTGAATATTAGCAATAACTTCCAGTTACTCCAACCGTTTTCTCACTCTCCTAAATATCAGGTCATTAAGAATGAAATGTCCGATTTTCTTATACACCAAGTTTGACAGTCGTTAACTCCAAAGTTTTATCCTGACAGTTCTTTGTTTTACAACACTGAAAAGTTACATCATTTTTCCGAAATGCAATTTACGGTGTCTGATTATATGGGGAGTTTTCTCTTGTAAATCAATTTTTGTGAATCCATGGATAGATCAAAAATTTGTGTTGTTTATGAATATGAGTTCCATTGTGGAAGCAATGCATTCTGGACAGCTCAAAACATCAATGACGTGTTTGGTGAAGATGTGGCCAATGAGTGCACTGTACGTTGATGGTTTGAGAAGTTCCAGTCTGGTGACTTTACTCTTGAAAATGAGACTCTGGTAGACCTGAGACCAAGGTGGATAATGATGAGCTGGAAACTGTAGTAGAAGTGGATACATCTCAAACTAGGTGTGAGTTAGCAGCAAGGTTTGCTGTTTTGATTCCAATTGTATTGGATCATCTGAAACAAATCGGCAAGGTAAAGAAGCTGGACAAGTGGGTACTACACCAACTGAATGAGCATTAAATGACATGTCATCTTGAAACTTGCTGTTCTTTGCTGTCATGGCATAAAAGCGAACCATTTTTACATGGTATTGTTACGCGTGTTGAAAAATGGATTCTGCATGGTGGTTGGATAGTGACGAAGTGCCAAAACACAATCCAAAAAAGAATATTCACCAAAACAAGCTAATGGTGTTTGTTTGGGAGTCCAGCACTGGTGTCATCTCACAACATAACACAACACTAGCTGTAGAAACTTTTTAGTCACTGAACTTGACTTATATTTCTGTTGAGACATGATTTAACACTTCAATGTCCATTAACTATTTCTGCAACATATTTCTATCAACAACTATTAGTATACGAATTTTATCTAATTTTGAAAATAATAAAATAAGTTGGATAGCGTTAGTTAAGTATAAAATATTTAAAATTTATTTTGTCTTCAACCCCCAGTTAAGCCCTTCTACAATACTTTAACGCCTTGTGACTATGAGTGGTAGGTGAAGCAGTTCGGAACATGAAGAATCTTACTATAAGATAACTGACATTGATACACTACATAAAACAACACTCTTTAGTTATGCTTCAACAAACAACACATTGAAGGCTAAGAACATTTCCTCCACCTCTATGTATTTGAAACTGAGTGATATGAAGAAAACTGTTTCACCTGGACATTAGTAATTACCTGCATGCTCTATCTTTATTAACCAAGGCTAATGATATGGATAGGAGTCAATTAAATACTTATTAAGCAAGAAATCATTGCCATACTTTAGAAGGAAGTAGAAGCCCAAGTTTATAAATGTATAATCTAATAGGAATGTGTTAGATGGATAGGAGATAAATATATCCCTGGATTGGATGGCAGTCTAGCACAGGTAGCATACAAATAATTTTGCATTTATGCATAACACACAAACACACATGTGCATATATATATATATATATAGATAGATAGATAGTTTTTTGTTTGTGGTAAATGCTCAGGGGCAATACACAATGAAAATGTGCAGAAAACAGTTTCCGTCACATTCCAGGGGGAGAAACTACAAGTAGTTGATAGCTTCCGTTACCTAGGTGACCAAGTCAGTAGCGGGGTGGATGCTCTGAGAGAGTAGCTGCTAGAATAAGAACAGCCTGGGCAAAGTTCAGAGAGCTCCTACCTCTACTGGTGACAAAGGGCTTCTTGTTCAGAGTAAAAGAGAGACTGTATGATGCATGTGTGCGAACAGCCATGCTACATGGCAGTGAAACATGGGCTGTCACTGCTGAGGACATGTGTAAGCTTGCAAAGAATGAAGCTAGTATGTTCTGATGGACGTGTAATGTCAGTGTGCATATACGACAAAGTGTAAGCGCCTTGAGAGAAAAGTTGAGCATAAGAAGCATCAGATGTGGTGTGCAAGAGAGACGACTGCACTGGTATGGTCATGTGTTGTGTATGGATGAGGACAGTGTGTGAAAAAGTGTCACACCCTAACAGCAGAGGGAACCTGTGGAAGAGGGAGACCCAAGAAGACCTGTGATGAGGTGGTGAAGCACGAACTTCAAACATTGGGCCTCACAGAGGAGATGACAAGTGACTGAGACCTTTACAGATACACTGTGCTTGAGAAGACCCAGCAAGCCAAGTGAGACAGTAACTGTGGCCTATGCCAGTGCAGCATAACCAGCTCATTAAAGAGTACCCTTCAATCATTGGGCAATAAACTGCACTTGCAAAGATCTGCTGAGGCAAGTGAAGTTGTTGTCGTGGCCGATGACAGTACCACCTGATTGGCACCTGTGCCGGTGGCATGTAAAAAGCACAACTTGAGCATTGTCAATGCCAGTGCTGCCTGACTGGTCCTGTGCTGGTGGAACGTAAAAAGCACCATTTGAGTCAATGCCAGTGCTAGCTGACTGATCCCATGCTGGTGGCACATAAAAAGCACCCCCTACACTCTCAGAGTGGTTGGCGTTAGGAAGGGCATCCATCTGTAGAAACTCTGCCAGATTGGATTGGAGCTCGGTGCAGCCTTCTGGTTTGCCAGCCCTCAGTCAAATTGTCCAACCCATGCCAGCATGGAAAGCAGATGTTAAACAATGATGATGATGATATATATATGTATATATATATATATATATATGTATATATATATATATATATAAAATATATAGTTTTGGATTTTGTCCCTAATATTATTATATATATATATATATAATATCATCATCATCATCATCGTCGTCGTTTAACGTCCGCTTTCCATGCTAGCATGTAACCTATATAGTGCATATATATATATATATATATATATATATATATATATATATATATATATATATATATGCACACACACACATAACTATATACATAAAACACCATAAGAGATATTATCTCTGGACAATACTACAATAAATTTGCTTTGTGCAAAGGAATTACATTAGGTATGATGCACAGATGGCTATTTCAATCTGTTGCATATAATGAATTTATGATCAATCAGACTGCTATTGACAAAACTAGTGATTGTTCATTCACTGTTTTTCTAT
This sequence comes from Octopus bimaculoides, assembly GCF_001194135.2. Lineage (NCBI taxonomy): Eukaryota > Metazoa > Mollusca > Cephalopoda > Octopoda > Octopodidae > Octopus > Octopus bimaculoides. The sequence continues at coordinate 106,611,878 of NC_068985.1, forward strand.
ATCGGAGGTAACAGATTTCGTCCTAAGATGTGGTTGGCTAAGAGTACATACTACTGACAATACCCAGTGGGGCAGAAATGAACAACTAGCATTCTCACCAGCCACTGCTACAATGATTTTCACCTACCTCTAATACATATTGTGCTTTTAAAAGAATACCACAGAAAAATTGGTTTACATGATGTATTTACATTAGGTATGATACACGGATGGCTATGTATATACATGTAATTACACACATAAACATGTAGAATTAAGAGCTGAGCCTGTATATACAACGAAAATAATCAGTAGTATTGAACTGGAGACCTGTTTATGTATAAGTAGAACTGGGGCCAGTGGTGGCTTCAAATTTTAGCACAAGGCCAGCAGTTTTGGAGAAGTGGGTAAGTCTTTTACATCAACCTCAGTGTTCCACTGATATGTAATTTATAAACCCCAAAAGAAAAGGCAAAGCTGACCCATTTGAATTTACAATGTACAGTTGGAAGAAATGCCACTGAGCATGGAAACAATTCTAGTGGTGGTATGTATTAAAAATTAAAAACAGTTTAGATTTCCTTTTACAAGGTGTATGTATATTTCTAAGTCCCACTTTGATAATAATGTCACAGACTAAAAACATTGAAAGGGAGAGCTGCTCTAAAGTAGAACACCTTTGAAAAGTGAGAACCTGATGGGGAGTCAGTCATAAATGATAAAATACCCAGAAATAGGGGATCTACTCTGATGCAATAAACCGAAATAAATAGATGCTTATTTTCAGTAAATAACAAACCAAAATGTCCTCATTTGTATAATAGCAAACAAAATACATTGAAGCAATAAAATTGTATTCTTTTTTTTTTAAGAGCAATATGTTGGGATAAATTTGCTTGAACAATGCTAAACAACAACAACAATAGTGACAACATGTGTGAATGAAGGAAATTTTGAATGGTTACTACCAGGTAGAAAAATTAGAAAACTTCAAATCAATTAAGTCCCTACTGTCTCCAAAGAGAAAAGACATATTCGATAAAGGTAGTCCTAGATAACTCTCTATATCTGTAATAATGAAAAGGAGAAAAAACAGCTGGGAGGATTGCAACTGGAACACCTTTGCTAATATCTGCTGGATAAGGTTAGTCATCAGAGCACAACAGGTGTAGTGATGAAGTGAAGATGATATCAAACGAAAGACAGCAAATGATTTGTTTCTTTTTTACCTTTCCAAATGAAAGCACAGCGACATTGTTGCAGAATATCTTGGATCTTGTTAGCATTTCTGCAGATGGCGTACATCCATATCTTGCGATGTATTACTTCAGAGGGAAGTACTAAGGCTTCATGTTTATTGTAGGCATTGCCTGGTTTGTCAGCTATTGGTAAAATACTAGAGAAACATCCATGCATGACTAACAGCTCTCACTAACAACTGAATTATGTCAGTTGCTGTCTCAACCAACTAAAACCATTGAATTTTATTGAATTAAGAGATTAGGACACAGGGGAAATACCACTCTTTCAAACTAATTTGCCAACAACTTTTAATCTCAGTAGATATAAATAGCCACAAAATAAATCCATAATGTTTGATAAGACCAGGAAAATCATTAACATTCTAATTTTTGTATTACTATTTTTAAAATTGCCAAATCACATAGACAACACATAGTCAGCTATAACAATGAATACATAACAAATTTCCTAGATCACTGTTAGTATATTATTCTATTTCATTACTTGTTCCACTCAGAAGATAGTGGCTATGTTGAGGCACCATCTTGAAGGGTTAGTTAATAAAACTGACTTCAAAACTTATTCTAAGTTTGGTATCTAATCAAACAATCTCTCTTTGCTGACCAACTATGTTATGGAGGCAAAAACAAACCAAAATTGATTGCCAAGTAGTGAGAGACTAAGATGAACACACATACACACACCACACACATATGAAAAGCTTCTACAAAGCTTCCACCTACCAAATTCATTCACAATACATAGGCTGGCCCTGGGTTATAGTAGAAGACATACCCAAGATGTTGTGCAATATAACTAAACCCAAGACTATGAACTTATGAAGTAATCATCTTAACCACACAATTATGCAATAAGATCCACAGTTGTTGAAGCCTTGGTGAACCTAGACAAAAAGTCTTATGATCAAAATAATTCTAAATGGTTATCTAGTTCAGTAAATCATAACTGACCTCCACTTTTCATTTGTACATTGACCCTGGCTGTGAACAAGGAGGTAGCCAAAGTGTTAAAGTAATTTTGGATTATATCGAAAAGTTTTCAAATGAAACATAAACAGTTGATAAAAGCTTGTAGCTACAATAAAGCCACAAAATCACCTTTTAGTAATATGATTATATACAGTTTCATTAACAGTTCGAGGATTTTATATCATTATCCCTGCAAAAACTGAATCTAGTGTTTGATATTCTGAACACACACACACACACACACCACTGATAGGTCGTTAATTAACTTAGTCAATATTTAAATGAAATCTTACATATAAACCATGTTTGTGTGTATATAAAGAGAAGGGAAATTGTTGTGAATAATGTCTAAAATTCCATAAGAATTTCAAAGAAATCCAATTTTATCATTGCTTTATCACATTTGAGACACATATCACCTCTGAGACACATTTGACAGGCAGAAAACGATCATAATAACATTTAAATACCTATGTTCTAAACAGGATGCACTCCATTTCCACATGCTACTAAACTGGCAAACATACATGTTTTAGTGACAATTATTAAAACAAATATTCTTCTGACTTCCTACATGGGATTCGTGCATGAATGATAAAAGATTGTTTGTAGAGAATACCAAAAAAGCAAAAGAAAAAAAAATCCCTCTGAAGTGTGAATTCTTGCGTTGATATAGTGAGAAAGATCAACAAACGAGGAGTGAGATAAGCAAGATAGTAAGATATGGAAACTATAAATGAAACAAAGTCTTCAAGGGTTTTGGAGATATACTTGTCTACCAAGTAATTTGATCTGAGACCATGTGATGAAACTAAAGCAATTACATCATGGAAGAAACATGTTACATGTTAGTCATAAAAAAAAAATGTCAAAATTTTTGTTGCAGTGGATACAATGAAAACTTTAACACTAAATATTAAATGTTTTAGTGACATTAACAGTTTTTGTGTGTTTTCAAGTGGCTAATATGTGCCTTCCATGCTGTAATTGTCACCAAGTATTATTGATCAGATACAATTATATACTCAGTGTTGAGTACAGGTCATGAATGTGTATAATGGAATGAATGAAACCTAATATATTTGTGAGTATTTTATTTATTGTGGGTGAGTATATGGCAAAGGTGACTCAGGTGGTATTTGAACTCAGTCCATAAAGGGATGTAACTAAATAATGCTGCAAGAGTGAATCAGAGAATTGGGTTTGGCTAAAACAGTACCTTATGGCTGAAGATTGAAACTGGGATGAAGTGAAGTGATGAGAAACGACAACAATAATGATGATAAAGTAACAGGAACAAAAAAAAGTAGGATAGAATAACTTCAAAATTTAAGAATAAAAATGAAAATAAAAAACAAACTAATATACTATTTTTAAAAATAATTTGAAGAAAATATCAAAGTTGAATGTTGTTACTCACAGAATAATATAAGGTTAAAGTTTTGAAGAATTCAAAGTTATTTAGTAAACAATTAAAACACAAATGAAGACAATAGGAAATTAAACACACAAAAATAAGAAAAATAAGCAATATGTGTGTATGTGTGTGTTTGTGCATGTGTGTATGAGTGAGTGTGTGTGTGTGTGTGTGTGTGTGTGTGTGTGTATATATATATATATATATATATATATATATATATATATATATATATATATATATATATATATATATATATAGATATATATGCATATAAATGTGTGCATACAATATGTATATATGTATGTGTATGCATTATGTTATGTATAAATATGAAGTTTACTCCACAACTACACAGTTTCACAACTTCAGATTCATTCCAACTGTGCAGAACCTTTGGCAAGTGTCAAACCAACCAAAGTTCTGTAATTGCATTTAACAGATGGAAACTGAAAGAAGTCCACCTTGTGCATGAATACGCATTTGTGTACCTTTGTCTTATATAAACACACACACAATATATATATATACATATATACATACACACACATACACATATGTATAATGTTTGTTGTTTTTGAAGGTTATAATTTATTTACTGTGTATTGATAATATATGTATTTGTATAGAAAATTCTGAAGACTAAAATTTAAAACTAAAGTACCAATTTCCATAACTGAACCACAGAAAATAGAATGGAAAAAAGTTTAACGTAAAAAATAGAAATATTTATAAATATAGAAGCATAATTGCATCAAAGCAGAAAAAAAATCAAATACCAAAAGCTATGGACTGGCTCCATAGGTAAGGAAACAGAAGCTAAAGCAGAAAAAAGCAAATAGATAGATGAGAAATATTGGGGATGGAAAACAAAAGGAGAACTATATATATTCTTCACTGAGTAAAGAAGAAAAAGGGAAAAAAATCTTCAGTGAAAGTTAAAAATTAGGAGGGAGCAGCACCTACCTGGACACCATCTGGAGAGGAAAAGAATAGAGGAAGGGATGGGTGGAAGGTCAGCTCTAAAGTGGTACTACTATTGCAGTGGTTTTGGTAAGATAGATTGTTTAAAAAATACCAAAGTGTATCTGATAAGATTGAAATAACCAGATAAATAAATAGATAAATAAAAAAGATCTAAGAGGAGCAAATACTAAGAAATGTGAAGGTAGGTATTTTACCAACCAAGAGGAAGAGAAGGTTTAGAAAATGGAAAAACGTCTGGATAAAAAAAAAAAATAGAAAGAGAGAGAGAGAGGAGAATAGAAAAAATATATAAAGTGTAAGAGAAAAATGTCCAGGGATTTTGCAGTCAGCAAATATTACGGAATTTGTTTTGAAGAGGAAGGGAAGAATAGGCCAAAGGTGTCTCTCCACATACCTGGCTCTAAGACCCCTGGTTGAGAAGATTGTTTTTCAGCAGATAATATAGTTTGAGAAGAGCCACCCACTGAACTGTTACCTGAACTTCCACTGGAGGCAGCTACACAGTAATGACAATAAAATGGTGAAACACTCACATGGAATATGTACAAAAGTATACAGTTTAGTAAAACATAAGCTAGAATTCAAATTTATGCTTTGTGATTTTTGACTCCATGTCTATCTGAAGACAAACACCTCATCACAATACAACAAAATAACCTGTAAAGTATGATCCAATTATTTACTCTCCTTGTAATATACTTTTATTATATTATACTAACAATGGCAATAGAAGTTTTAGTAGTGATAATAATAATTTCTAACATATGCACAAGGCTTTAAATTTTATGTGGGCCACAGATTAGTCAATTAAATCAACTCCAGTACTTGATTGGTATTTTATTTTATTGGGCCCAGAAAGATAAAAGGCAGAGCAGAGCTCAGTGGGATTTAATAATTTTTAACTTTGGCACAAAACCTCACATTCATAAGGTAAAAGTATAATTAGATATCAGCACATAACTGCTACTATTATTATTTTTACTATTATATAAGGCAGTGAGCTGGCAGAATGGTTAGCATACTGGACGAAATACTTAGTGGCATTTCACCTGTCGCTGCATTCTGAGTTCAAATTCTGCTGAGGTCGACTTTGCCTTTCATCCTTTCTGGGTTGATAAATTAAGTACCAGTTGAATATTGGGAGACGATGTAATCGACACATCCCTTCTCCCAAAATGGCTGCCCTTGTGGCAAAATTTAAAACCATTATTATTACTATTATAATAATTACTATTATAATTATTACTATTATCATTATTATTATTATTATTATTATTATTATTATTATCACTATCATTATTATTATTATTATTATAATTATCACTATCATTATTATTATTATTATTATAATTATCACTATCATTATTATTATTATTATTATTATTATTATTATTATTATTTGAACTGAGTGCATAAAGACACATAACTAAATCTTTTGTCAAAGTTAGTCTGTCCGGCATTATGATTTCTATTGCTACACTGCACTAACAATAACAACAATGATAATAGTATTTTTTAAATTATTAAGTGAATAAAAAGCATTCTATTAAAAATCGTATTATTACAAAAATGAGAAAACAAAATTAAAAACGCAATTTTCACATAAACAAAATAACGAAATTCCATTTAAATTTCCAAACAATACAGTCTTACAAAATGAATCTCAAACGTTTAAAGCGAAAGAAGCTGCAATGTTTTTTGTATTATGAGTCTGCCAAGAGCACTAGCAACACTGTAAGTAAGGTTAGTGTTGATACATTATGAGTAATTAAAATAAGAAAAAAAATTATTGAATTAAAATACTTAAAAAAGATTTTTAAAAATGAGGAAATGTATCTTAGAGCTTTTTAGAGAAGTTTAGTAAAATATAAAGTTAAGTGAGGGTGTACATTTAGTTTATTTGAAATAATCAACATTTCTTATGCTTAATGATTGTTGGGACAAAAATCTGCGTCTCTCCTTCAAAGTCAAAACTGAATTTAAGATTGCGCTGAACCTGCAGGCCTGTAATCAAAGATGCTCCAGTTATGACCATCTTGTCTTTTATCAGACATATTGTATCTAAGAGTATATCATATAACACATCCTTCACTTTTTAAGATGAAAAGGTGGGATTTGAAGGATATTTGACATGGTTTTAGTTGGTTGAATGACCACTCATTATAGCTTCTGCTGCAAGCGTGCTAATTTTAATTGTGACTTAAAATTATTTCAGAAAATTCAAGTTGCTGTGACCATATTATTGTAGTATGGACAACCCATCACACCATTTTGATAAACTAATAGCCATGTGGCATTGACATTTCAGAAATTACAGAAAAGTGGGCGGTGGCATATAAACAGTGTTGATACATTATGAGTAATTAAAATAAGAAAAAAAATTATTGAATTAAAATACTTAAAAAAGATTTTTAAAAATGAGGAAATGTATCTTAGAGCTTTTTAGAGAAGTTTAGTAAAATATAAAGTTAAGTGAGGGTGTACATTTAGTTTATTTGAAATAATCAACATTTCTTATGCTTAATGATTGTTGGGACAAAAATCTGCGTCTCTCCTTCAAAGTCAAAACTGAATTTAAGAACCAGATACATTCAACAGATATTATGAGGAATATAGCACGAGCAAATTCAAAGGCAGAGTCTTCAGCATTATAACAAGGCTAAAACAATGGTTTCAAATTTTGGCATGAGGACAGCAATTTTTAGTGGGAGGTGTTAGTAGATTACTTTGACTCCTGTGTTCAACTAATACTTATTTAATGGACCATTAAAAATATGAAAGGAAATGCTGCTTAGAATTTTATCTGATGCACTAACAATTTTGCCAGTGATGATTTCTTACATAGACCCATGGTTACAAATTTGTGGAAGGGAGAATATAACCAAATAAATTAGCTTCACTCCAAGACTCATACTTGGGTTTGCAAGACATTCAGTTGGACATTATCATTTTCCTTTTTGCAATAATGGTAATTTCTTGACTAAAAATTTGGGGAAGTTTATAGTTAATCATATTGATCCAAGTACTTGACTGGTAACTATTTTATCAACCTTAGAAAGATGAAGGGCAAAGTCAACAATTTTTGCAGTCCTTATTTTAGAGCTAAGTAGGTTGTTGAGAGAAGTATATAGCTGTTACATGAACAGTTATGCAGAGATTCCTTATTAGTTATGTGATATAAGTAAAGATATCACCCAAAGATAGCAAGTCTATTGAGACATGAGAAAAAAAAAGCATTAAGATTATTAGATTATATAGATGCAAGCATAAAAGATTTTGATGGAACTCTTTGATATAATGTTGACAAAAATTGGTTGTTTTTATATAAGCTTTTTTTCCATGGTAGCATGGATTAGATGAATACATATTGCTAAAGCATTGTTTTACAGTTGGATAATTTTTCAGCAGCTAACTCTTACCTGTTTTTTTTTTTTATTCTGTACATTTTCAAAAGCACAAAGCACAGAGAAATGACAACAGAAAACACAACAGTAGCTCATGTAATTTCAGAATGTTATCTTTCTTACAGACACACTCACAAATATGCAGCCCAAACAAAATTTTACATAGATGGCAAGGGGTCCTTGAGATGCTACACTGTTTCATCTCATTATCAAAGCTAGTTAGAGAAGCAATACTGAGATGTTGAATTTCATGTAATAAATTAGTAACTGTAACCTTAATTGTCAAACTGTCAGTGTTGTCAGTCTTCTGATAGTTGGTAAGACTAAAATTTGGTCGTTTAAGGTAGCCACAGTAATAAAGTCATGGTAACAGAGGTAACAGAGTTACCAAACCAAATGGTGAGGTGTCAAAAGACAAAGTTTGCCAACTCAAGTTTCAACAAGACTGGTTTTATAGAGATTTGTAAGAGAAATATCTGAAGATGAGTGTGTGTTAGAGGTAGATCAGGTAATTTACAAAAAAAAAAAAAAAAAAAAAAAAGAAGTTATGGTTAATAATGAAATAAACAGTAAATGTATTGTGGATAAGAAAGAAAGAATGGAGACAAAGGCATCCACCTCTATCCCAGAAAGTAACAGAGAGATGGAAAATGAGAATAAAAGGAGAATATGAACATGTTAAGGAAAAATAATTTCACAAATGTCTTAAAACTGCCATAACTTGAAACTGAACTCTTATAATTCATCTTGAACTCCAGTGAATGTATGAGAATGTTCTTATCTATAGTCTACTAAACATAACTAACAAACCTGAGATATGTTAATTAAGCTATGTTAATAACATTAATCAATAGTATAAAATAAGACATAGTAATATGATGATGATGATGTTTAACTGTCATAAACCTTTGCTCCCACAATTAAATACCCATTGGTCATCACCGATAGGTAGGAAGAGTGAAGGACAAGTTTGGACCTCTGATAACAACCAATACTGTGAAAGAGGACTGAATCGAAAAAAAAAAAAAAAAACTTATTTCAGATGGCTGCTTTTCTCAGATTCAAAATCCAATCTTCAGCAGATATACACTGGGTAATAAAACTATCATAAAAAAAATAAACCTACAATGTTGCTGCCATCAGTATCTGAAGAAACTCGTGATGCTATTGATAAAATAATAGTCAATAAAGTCTGTTAATTACAAGTTAATAAAGTTCTAACATTGCAGATAAGGCTTTTTTCTGAAATGTCAAAACTTAACTTTTCTCACAGGAAACACCTTTTATTTTACAAATTTAATACTCTGGTTATATGCTGAGATCCAATTTGTCTTTTCCCTATTGAGACATACCCCACCCCCAATGACTATAATTTGCTGACAATCTAAATATTATAAATATTACAGGTGCATTTCAGCAGAGACAACCAAATTGAAGATCATCTTTCCCAGGAGTGCTGTGCAGCTCAAGTTTTTGTATTATTGACGTATATGATCATTTGTTTGTGCTTCAATATAATCATGCTATTATTCAAAGGATTTATTATTTTATTTCATGTACTATGATACATAATACTATCATATGTTCTCTCTTAATAATTTAGTCAAAGGATGAGTAGATGTAACAATGACTTTGATCTGATTGATGTCTTTGATGTTCCCGTTGAACATCTGTAGATGTCTCTGAAAAATTATTGGCAGGGAACAAATTCTTGAGGACTGAAGCTTTATGATGAATGATTGGGAAGTGTTTAAGGTGGAGTGAGTTTTGGGTGTGAGATATGGATAATGAATGGAGAGAGTGAAGTGCATTTGGTGGGTATGCATGAAGTCCAGAAAAGCAGAGATGGTATGTGAAACAAAGACATAGCATGTCTGAATACCAGAGGCATGGGTAAGTGAATCTTTGCTAATCAGTTGAATGACCTCTTGGATACAGCCTAAGATATTACAATGTGCAAAGGCAGGGCTATCTTATATTGATGAATAGTATTCCAATATAGGTTACACTTGGACTTCACAGAGGGTTAGCAACTTATCAGTGCATAAGCATTTTTGAGTTCTAGAGAAGTCTAGCCTTCGAGGAGCAGTTTTACTTGTTATGTAAGGTCTAGCAATTACAACAAGTTTGAAGGTTTTAATCGTGTGTTGTTTATAACAATATACACTAACTGATACCCTATATAATGAGATGCTCATCATTAGGCTAATATTTCAACATCATGTTGATAACAGATGGCATATCCTCTCTATGCCATCTTAATACAGCAGTATAACTGATTATGTAACATAGCAGAACATGAATATTTTATGCAATTAATTCTTACATAGAATTAAATCAATTCTATATTAATATATAGCTGTCCTTGCTCTGCAGGCCTGGACCTGAAATTCAATTATAAAAGCATTAGTGTAATCCTATTTCACTGTCTGAAAATCTAAAATGCTGTTCTTTCTTTTTTGAAGATGAAGATGTAACTACTACAGAAGCAAACAAAATATAAATATACCTATATTTATGTACATGGTCATAATTTGAACTGAAAGGATTGTGAGAAGAAAAAGAATATTCACACTTGGTTAATGTCCTCCACACTTTCTCATTTTTTATTCTCCCACATTGTCTTTTTCTTTCACTTTCTCCCTGATTCTCTGTGACCCAGCCTTACTCACTCTCTGAAGCAAGAGGAGGGCAAGATAAAGAGAGAAAAGAGTGGGACATATAGCCTCTTTATTAATAATAATGAGAAGGAAAATGTCAAATATGTATGATCAAGCAAAACAGCCAATATAGACACTACTGTCTCTCAGTCTTTATAGGTAATCAAATAATTTATTTAGAAGGAATATCTGTTGATATGTGTTTGTGTGTGTGTGTGTGTGTGTGTGTGTGTGCGCGCGCGCATGTGGGGGCAAATACAATTTGTTGGCCTCACTCACTCTTTTCTCAGGCTTTCTTGGTAAGAGTCCTTTCAAGCCAGAATAATTCGTACATCAGGACTGTGTGCCTTTTGTAGTTTGGTGTTCATTAGGCTATGGGGTGTCTTGTATGCTTAACACAGACTACTCTGCCAACACAAACTTTTCAATTTCTATGTGAGTACTTATTACTTCAGGGATATCAGTGAAAAATTTATCACCAAGAAGTATCTCTTCTCATACATAATCTTGCTGCTTAACCATTCACAATATATCCATCTCTGTATATATAACATTACAGTCGTATGTGTTCAATTTATTTCATTAGAAATATGTTTCTAGCTTGTTGTTTTTAGGTTTTAACCACCTGCTAGAGTGAGTTTTGTCCACTAATTGCTTGGATAATTCCAGATGATAAAATTTTCTAACTAACTGTATTACTATATTGTTTTACTGTATTTGTATTTATTATGCAGAATGCTTCCCAAGGGATTTTAACCTGCCCCAACTATATTGCTGACATTCACAATCAATGTCATGATATTTCCTCTCCCTCTGTGTGTGTGTGTATATATATATATATATATATATATATATATATCAAACCTAGTCTTACCAACTAAATAGAATGTTTATTCTTCAAAGAAGACTGATAAGACCACATCATATCTGTTGCTTTTATCAGTTGGGTTTATAGACTAGATCCACCCCAATCTGTATTATCTCCATAGTCAAAATATTTCAATCAATTGATCATATTGCAGTTGCTGCTTTTGCTTGTTTTTAGATTTAAAACACTCCCAGAAGGAGACCATATCAGCTAACAACTTAGATAATCTCAGTTCATTAAAGTATTTCAACTCATATTACATATGCGAGACCCTTTAGTGTTTGTACTCACTAAATAGAATGTTCTCCTTAGGTATTTTCCTCAGCCATATAGGCTTTTATTCTATAACTTGTCTCAATCATTGAACTGTGACCATGCTGGGCACTGCCCTGAGGGGTTTAGTTGATCAAATTGACCCCAAAGTTTTTCTTTTTCAAATTAGGTACTTGTTCTCTTGGCCTCTCCTACCTAACTGCTAAGTTATGGGGATATAAGCAAACATCTGTTGTCAAGTGATAGGGGACCAAATGCAAAGGTGCACACACTGCAGGCTTTCACACAGTTCCTTTCAATCAAATTCAGTCATTGGTTAGTCTGGAGTTATAGTGGAGGGCACTTACGCAAAGCCCAAAACCATGTGGTTGTGAAGCAAACGTGTTTATGCAAACATGCCAATGCGTATATGCATTATAAATATCAATATATATCTGCAGCACTGCAGAAACTGAGTGCTCTCTCCTTGCTGACATTCTATCTGCACCAGCTGGTACAGATCTAAAACAAACATTAACTGTACCAATCTCACAGAAAATGGTTACTGTCTTTTCTAGGACCAAAATATATTTTTTTAAAAACATATGAATGTGCATGTGTGTGTGTGTGTGTGTGTGTGTGTGTGTGTGTGTGTGTGTGTGTGTGTGCAAGCATGTCTACACACACACACACACACACACATAAATGCAAGGTAAAAACATTTTAAATTGAAGCCTATGTGATCTGAAGCATGCATAATTATAATTGAAATAGAGGAGAGATTAATGGAAAAGCTAAACAGCAAGATGTGTCAATATATCAATAGTGGAAGGTATCTTTAACAGCTTAACTCACACAAGATTATAAAACATAAGCTACAAACACAACTTAGAGAGTAATTATAAACATTTTACATCATTCACTACCACCAACAGCACCATCACCATCTAAACAGGTCTTTAACACTGTAATCTGTTCTCTTATGTATGATTATGATATTTGCCAAACCAGTGGCCAACAGAGTAAGCTTTAATTAACATGAGTTGGCAAACTGTCTGAAATCATTTACCCCATAGGGTTTATCATAAAGAATATTATTATCATTGAACTTGTGGGAGTTTGGCAGAATTAGTAGTGCAGCAAATTAAATGTCATGTAATATTTACTCATTTCCATGTATGTTCAAATCTCACTGAGGTTGATCTTGGCTTTTAACCATTGAAAAAAAAAAACGAAGTACTCATCAAGTACTGGAACTGGTAAATGAACTTTTAAAAACAACGTATAACATTGTGTCTATTGTAGAAATGATTAAAATAATTATTGGTATGAGAGTAGTTGATGGGACAAAATGCCTTGCAATATTTAGTTATGGTCATTTACATCCTGAATTCAAACTCAGTAAAAGTTAATTTTGCATTTCCATACCCTATATTAAATAAAGTGTCAGTCAAGTGCTGGAGTTGATTAACTTAAATGTACTTCTCTCCAAAATTGTGTCTTGTAACTATGTGACAAAATTGGTAGAGCATCAGAACAAATACCTTGCAGGGTTTATGTTTTGAGTTATAACCATACAAAAGATAAGATATTTACCAGTGAAATGCTGATATTAAAACAACCACACTTCCATAAATTTGTGGCTTTTATCACCAAAGTCAGACATCATCCTCATTATAATAAAGTCCATTAGAAGAAACACAATAGATATTTTATGTATTTCATTTTAATAAATGGTTTAACACATCACCCAAAATTTGTTAAAGTTAGAAATCTTCGTCCTCATAATTTATTATTGATAAAAAAGGCAAGCTAGTAGAATCATTAGCATACAAGGAAAAGTGCTTAGCAACAGTTTTTCCAGCTCTTTATGTTCTGAATTCAAATCTTACTGAAATTATTATTATTAAGGTGGTGAGCTGGCAGATTTGTTAGTTCGCCAGGCGAAATGCTTAGCAGTATTTCGTCCGACTTCACGTTCTGAGTTCAAATTCCACCAAGGTTGACTTTCTGGGTCTATAAATTAAGTATCAGTGAAAGACTGGGGTCGATGTAATCGACTTGTCTCCTCCTCCAAAATTTCAGGCCTTTTGCATATAGCAGAAAGGATCATTATTATTATTATTATTATTATTAAGGCAGTGAGCTGGCAGAATTGTTAGCGCACTGGCCGAAATGCTTAGTGGAATTTTGCCTGTCACTACGTTCTGAGTTCAAATTCTGCCAAGGTTGACTTTGCCTTTCATCCTTTTGGGGTCAATTAAATAAGTACCAGTTACGCACAGGGGTTGATGTAATCGACTTAATCTCTTCCTCAAAATTTGAGGCCTTGTGCTTCCAGTAGAAAGGATTATTATTATTATTATTACTGATACTATCAAACTGGATGGTGAATTAGCAGAAATGGTAGAGATTCAGACTAAATACATCAACTTAATGCATTTCTTCCAATTCTGAGTTCATATACTACTAAGGTTGCTAGAAGGATAAAAGGCTAAGTACCAGGAATATACTGCAGTTATTCAAATTACTGTATCCCTTCTTAGCAAAAATTGGTCTTGAATCTGATTTACCAGTCTCATAATTTTAACATTATTATTGAATTAGTGATTTAGTAGAAAGGTTATGGAGTACTGGACAAAATATTTTATGGAATTTCAAAGCTTTTTGTTTACAAATCCCTAAGTTGATTTTGTTTTCCATTCTTCTAGTACTGACCAAATAATACCAGTCCGGTATTCAATCAACTATACTCTTATACTTCAAATGAGTGGTGTTATCCTAACGGGGAAAAATAATCATCACGATTATTACATAATCTGATTTCCATTCTTCCTCAATGACTCTATAAGAAATCAGTATTATATTGCATAGCTCATGCCTTTTTCAATGATATTAGTGATGCAAAAATCCATATATCATAACTGGATTGTAGACATAATTAACAGAGAATATATCTTTGATAATCTATGGTACTCACCAAAAGTCAAAGTAATATTGCTTAATCTCGGGTAGACACAAAGGCTATGGTTTAAAGGAAATATAATGGATATATGGATGTGAGCAAGGTTGGATGTCTTAACAGTCTCAGCTTACCATGAAAATTACCGCTTCTTTATTGTTACCTAATTAGACAAATTAATTAAATGAATAGATAAATAAAATGATTTGGTGCTCTGCTAATCAGAAGACACTACAGATAGTCAGAACATTCTTGTATACTGTTTTTAACAAGAGTGAGATCTTGGTTCTATAGATGGTTGACCAGCTGGCCTTCTGTTTTCACAATGGCTGCTTAAAAGTATGGTTACTGTTGGTGGAGCCTGAACGTTGACAGAAAGATTTTAATCTGACCTAGTGATATTGAGAAATTTTCTAGTCAAGCGTTTCTCTATCAAACAAGGATTAACTGAAATTTTATTCAAAATTACAACTATAACCAAATGAAATTTAACAGATTAGTGTCAATTACATTCCTAATAACCTTTATGCATTGCATAAAGCAACAATCACTGAAGAGAATGGGAGAACATTTTACTGAATATGCTTTGGAAACAAGAAGTCAGAAATGAAATGACTTTTCAAAGATAAGACAACAGAGATTTTAATTTTGTTTAATCACTGTATATGAATTATTACCCCCACTGGAACTCTTATTTAATGGCAACTAATCTAAACATTGTCAAAGACATATTTGATTACTTTGATATCATCATAAATCAATTAATCTTTCTTTTCTCATTCTACTTTTTTTTTCTCTAAGCAGTTATGACAGTGAAAATCGATGAGGTCATTTTCTCCAAACAGGAACAGAAAATTTTCATGTTCATATTTGAATCTTTTGCATTTCTGTAGTTTTATTTGCTTTTATTCATTCCCTCACTTGATGCGCATATACCAACAAGGCAGACAACACTAAAAATCTGAAGTGACACATAACTTTATCGATGTATCTGATGAGACCCAAACTGCAAAATCCATGTTTTCCTCTACCAAATCCACTCACAAGGCTTTGGTCGGCTTTGGTCGGCTTGAGAAAACATTTGCCCAAGATGCCACGCAGTGGGACTGAACCCGGAACCATGTGGTTGGTAAGCAAGCTACTTACCACACAGTCACTCCTGCACCTATATATATATATATATATATATATATATATATAAAGGAATACAAAAAATGGGACAAGTACGCAAAACATCCAGACAGCTAGATGATACAAAAAGGGATCATTGAATTCTGGGGGTCACTGAATTCTGATATATTGCTTCTTTCAGCTATCTTGTGTTGGCTATTAATGTTTAATGCAGAAGACCTGAGTGTTTTTTTTATTCATTAGCAAAGGGAAGGAGAATTCTGAGAACCTGTATAGGAGTGTTATAAATTAGGTGACTCTATAGTTAGCCACTTATCACAGGCTAACATCAATAAAGTAAATGTTGGATTGGAAAACATGCTGGTGGTTGCAGAGAAAACTACAATTAAGAGAGAGTTAGAGAGGCATGTGGGTCTGTGAACAGAAAAATTAGGCAACGCATTTAATCTGTATGGTGGAGTAAGATACGGTGAAGTCAAGACAAGACAGACAGCTGTACCATGTTTGTTATAATGGGGCAGTAAAAAGTCAAGAAGTTTAGAACAAACTATGTTGTAAAATTTGCAAGGGAGACAGAAAAAAAAAAAAAGGTACATTTCAATGGTGGGTGAGTTAAGGTTTCCCTATCAGGGAAACTTGAACTTGAAAACATTCAGTGTCTGTGTGAATGAACTTCGTTTGTACTGCTTTATTTCATCATCATCCTTATTATAATTGCTAGCATTATGACAACTCACTGCTTTCTCTTTTATATGAGTTTGTGGTTCCACACATCTGTAAGAAAATCACATATGCATATATTTGATGTATATGTGACTTTATAAATGTCTCCTACAAAGAATTCAAGATAGATTCTTTTTGTAAAATATTTTCAACACTGAACTAGTTAAAAAGAGAAATATGAATAAAATAATAAAACCCAATACAAATAATTGTTGAATTTCCTTCATTATTGCATTTCATTTACACAACAACAAAACTTTGGGAACATGTTTATCCAGAATGGAGCCATTAAGTTAGGTTTAGACAGTTTAGAATAAACAATAAGTTTTGATAAAGAAACATACAAGTAGAGCTTAATTTAATAATTGAACACACAAACATGCGTGCACGGAGCACTACTGGGACACATTAAACTTCATAAACTTTCCTAATGACAAAGATATTCAACCAACAAGGTAATGACAATAACAATGGTATAAGGAATGTGAGTTTTAAACACATGGTAAAGTGAAATATGAAAGAAACCAAGTGAACATGTGAGTAATTCAGATGCAGATATTAACAACTTCAGATAAGTCAACAGAGATATACTTTTAAGGATTAGTTTAAAACTTCTGCCAGAACAGTCAGACAGTCAAAGATATTAGTGGTCAAAGAGAGGATTACATATTTGGTGAGTGTTGGTAATATGTCTCACAAAACACAGGACAATGACAGGCTATAAGAAGCTGTCATGTGGTTATTAAAGATTCAGGGGAAACACACCAAGCCCATTTACCTGAGGCTGATGCTGAAGCAACAGCAGCAACAAATAAACTTGCTGAGCCAAGGGCAGCGGGTTTAGGACTGCTTTCCACAACAGTCTGCACCGTTGGGGTACCTAGAGCAGGGACGAGCCAGTATTAGCAGAAGTTCGTTACTATCTAAAAATCATCTTAACCATAACATATTTGATTAACAACTTGCAATATTAATGAAATGTCTTTCAATTAAATAAGGACAACGTTTAACAAAAAAAGTATGATTATCTAATGAAAGTTATCATCGAAATAAATGTTGGTTTTGTTATTTAATGATACAAATTGAAATAAATGATATCTTTATTTATAGCAAAATAACAGTATAGGAAAATATATTTGCAGAAATTAGGAAAAAATGTTTGAGAAAAAAAAATGTAAAAGAAAGAAAGAAAGAAAGAAAAAGAAAGACAGAAAAAATTGTTAGGCTATAGGACAAAAGAATATTTATGAATATTGACAAGAACGCCATGCAAAATATATTTATTTCTCTCTTTGGAAATGTTAATGAACTCAATAAACTGATGAATCTTAATTAGTAAGCTTATAATGTTGAGAGGAAAACATCTGAGAATACAATGATTTTCATAATACTAAATAAGTTCAGTTATTACTGTCTGGTAATATCTATGATGCTATGATTTAGTAACATAGTATATGCAATTTAACAATTTAAATAAGGTGTAATGATGCATTGCACTAAACTCTCCATCACTTTCTCTCTCACTCAGAGTACTATTTATGTATAAAATGCTGTAAAATGTGTGTATAAATAAATTATGAAACAATGTTGGGGAGAAAATTATTTGTAATAATCTGTAGCAGATGTGAAGATATACAGAAAAAAAAAAAAAAAAAAAAAAAAAAAACGATGCGAAACGTGTATAAAATAAGTTGTAAGGGAGATAACTAAGTCAATTAATTCCCACAATTAATGACAGCAGAGACCGATATGATATTTTTTTCCCTTTACCATCCTCTCTCACTTATACACAAAAATTCTACTTAATCCTTTTATACACTCACCTACCAAGTATACAGGCAACAAAAACAAAAGTTACTTTTAATCAGACATACAACATTCAATACTAACCTGTAGCAACTTCAAATATATCCTACCCATATTAATACAAGCTTTAGGGAACTTCTATCTGGTATTTTCTGCTAGAAAGACCAGCCAAATCTCTGGTCCAGAGGATAGAAATGGTATGGTCATGAGTGGAATCCCTCCAATCTAAGGTCTGATTGATCAGGGCTAATCTGGGGTTAAAGAACAATGACCATATGCCATACATATTTATGTTACATATCACCATATTCTCTTCCATGGTCTTGTGACAGCAAAAGAGACAGTGTATGTACATACATCTGTGACTATGTAGACTAAATAAAGCTGAGTGAGCCCTGTGGTGTTTCAAGTAGGTAAATACTAGTCACGGGTGGTATGTAACTTAAAATGTTACTATGATATTGGTCAAGGTATGCCAGCTACTTATGTCTCTGACAGTCTTTTCAGACTTGTAGAGATCAAAAGTTACTCACTTGAGGGTAGTCAGTCTGGTTCAACACATTCATATATGATGGCTGCATCTTGATTTTGAGCAATGCCATCACTTGATCATTCTCTTAAACATGTACAGTGCAGGAGTGGCTTTTTTAGTCTCATTAGGGACCTATACTCTTTGGCACAGATGGGGCAATGATGGATGCCTCTTGCAAGAGGAATTCAGTGTTCTATCCATGCTTACATTCTATTGTGGAACTTTTTTATTGACTGTTTTGCTTTACACAGCTATGGTCAGCCACACTATGCAACAAATAACAGAGATATGTGTATGCGTTTGTGCATGAACATGTGTGTGCATGTATGTTTGTCTTTCACTAAGTTACAGGATATGTAAACAAACTAACAATGACTGTCAAGTACAACTGGTGTTACTTTGTTTACAATACCCATAACATAGCAATGCAGCAAAATGCAACTAATAGAATGAGTACCAGACTGAAAAATGAGTACTAGGGTTGATTTGATTGTTTAAACACTTCAAAGTGGGGCACCAACATAGCTGCACCCCAACAACTCAAACAAGTAAAAGAATAATGTAACCACCAGCCACTTTTATTAATTACCCAGTAGCTACCACTCTTACATACACATATACATACCTATATCATTAAAGAAGTGATTTTAAATTCTCAATCGCATGATAATGCTAATAATATAGCCTGAACAGGATAAACTACCCCTATTTTGCAGAAAAAAGTGTAGGTGGTTAGCAGTGGACTCGAACTCACATCTCCATGATTACGCGTCACGATGCTCAACTTACGTTTGTCGTAATTTGAATTTAACATACCTATATCAGTTTCAAATTTTGGCTTGAGGTCAGCTGATTACATCAACCCCAGTGCTGAACAGGCACTTATTTTTTCTCCATGCACATATGTATATTACCCAACATACACACATATGTACTACCAACCTTCTACCCTGCCACAAACACATTATCTGCCAATCACTCACCCACCCTCCTACACACCAGATTATCTGCCATCCAACATGTATATATTACCTACTGCCCTACCATATGAGCCAATACACCTCTCTGACAGAAATGGTAGAGTGCCAGAGAAGGCATTTTACAACATATAGTTTCCATTGAAATGTTAATATCAAGCCAGGGCAGACTGGATTTAGTTGTTCACCTCTCTGGGTTAAAGTATTTGGACCGACTCAACTAGTTGTACTTTTCCTCTAACACCTAGGGCCTAATATCAGTTTAAGACACTATTCATAGAAGTGGTAGAGCACGGGTCATGGAAATTCACAGTGTTCTTCTGAATTCAAATTCCAGTAACAGCAGGAGTTGACTCCGAGTTTTCCCTACCCACCTGACCAAAGATTTAGCCTCTACATAAGTGAAGAAAAGATAAACGAATAGTAGTAAAGTTATAGCTTAATTGATTACCTTAACTAGAGATACCTAACCCATATAGTCACATAGACAATAGCTGTTGTTTGTTTCTATCAAAGAGCTATGTATATTTATCCAGCATTTCCATAACCAACAAAGATTTCTAGATGAAGCTTTTTAATTAATGTCTGGTATATGTTTATCTTGCAATGTTGTAATCAACTCCATTGCTTTATCTCAATAATACTTGGGTAAGGTCATTCTTACTAGTTGGGTTAGCAGTGGCAACTGTATTCTTCAATGGTTGTCTTTTACTATATCCTAGCATAGATACAAAACCATTGATCATTTAAAACTGTGATAAATTGCTTTGTGGAAATAAAATAAATGCCGTTTTTGTGTGATTACATTAACCAGGTGTGTATAAATCATAGTAACTGTATTATTGACCGACCAAGTGTCAATTGAACAATGGGTAATTGCTGTAAATGTGAAGAGAAGCAGCTGTAGAACAGCATGGGCCAGCGTAGCTAACCTATTTAGGCCTTAGCATAAGTATATGCTATAAATATTATCAAAGATATGGTGGCAGCCTGTGTTAGAAACAGCAGCCAAGTATCCCTTGAATCACAATGTCTCAAATAAAGAAGGATAAGTCCCCTACACACAAAGACAGGATGGCCAGATCTGGAACACCTTTGATCATAGTTCTGCTCAATTAGGGCTGATCTAAGGCTAAACACCGCCACCACCAACAACAACACCATTTCACCATTGTCATCAAAAAGTCAATAGTAGTTGTTCATGAATTACTAATCAATTATGAGATGTATTTCAAGTTTAGTCAGAACATCATTCTAACAAAGTATTCAAGACAGCATAAAAAGTATTCTAAACATAAAATCTGAGGTAAGTTATTTCTTTGATAAAATAAAAATATAATGCTACACAAATGTGTAGTTTTATAATCCATTGTAATGATGTTTGGAGTGATGTGGAGAGAAAGAATAACACTGCAACTACATATATACATTAGAAAGGGTGGGAGACTATGTTGAAAGAATGAATCAAATCAGAAATAATGAATCAAACAAAAAAGTCAGTCTTTAGTGGTAAAAATAAAACATCAAATTGTATAGATTATATTGGAAGTAAAAAGAATGACTTGAGATATCATTTATCTAACTAAATTATAGCTAAGGCTAATGATCCAATAAGGTCCATCCATCATAGAAACTATCCAGGTAGTAGAAACTCAATCACTAAAGCCTCTCATTAATAATCAGATGAAAATATAAACAATGTTACATTGTAATTTGGTAGTTAATAAAATGATAATTATGTGGAAAAGAAGCTTTTAGAGAAACAAAGAATTCAATAAAGTTGAAATGTCAAAAGGTCAATGAACCATGCATTGCTCAATCCATGCAAGCATGGAAAAGGGGACATTAAAATGATGATGATAATGATGATAATGATTAAATCAAACAAAAATAATTAAAGCATTGTTAAAAAAAAAATCAAATTATTTGTACAAGAAACCAAGTATTAAAACTGCTCTCCCTTTTCATAAATTAAGCTAATGATCAACAAACATGATTTATTATAATAATGAGCTTATTGTATACAGTGTTTTGGTACACTACAGCTCATCAGAAAAGGGTGAAAGAGGGACAGAAAGCAGCAATAAGTAAAGACAAACAAAATTGATAGCCAAAACTAGACATGCACAGAACAAAATAAAACAAAAAATACAGAAAAATGAACAGAAAATGAACCGTAAACAAGAAAGGGTACTTTAGGTACATCAGGACTGATATTGGCAAATTTGAGGAAGCTTAGAATTTTTGAAGGATACAATGTCATGACATCTAATGACCAACACAGTTTATTTCAAGCTTCTGCAATTGTGAGCATGAAAAATGGTTTCTGAAAGTCTGGATGCTATGCTGTTTTTTAAAAATTTTATGAGCATGTTTACAGGTAATAAGAGGTATTGAACAGAGAAAAGTGGCTAGAGTTGTTGTTGGAAAGATGGTGGATAATCTTGTATGCTTCTATCAAGTCAGCTACAAGATGTTGAAATTTTAGAAACAGACTTAGACTTTGTATTGGTCCTTGCATTGTATATTATAAATGGTGAAATGGAGATTATATGTTAATGAAACATCCAACTCATCTCATCAATCAAATCCTAAAGTAGAATCTTGACATTATAGGATAAAAGAATTTAGTTCTGTTCATGGTTTTATACTGATCAGATTTCATAACTATAGCAGGATACTGAATGCTCTTAGGTGGTAGAACACTGATAAATAACCTTCGTATACTTAATTAACTATTAAACAAATCAAAACAAGAACTAATTTTAGAAAACACTAACATACTAACAATTTTACTTCACTCTGCTAAACAATTTGCATCTCAAATAGTTTCAGAAAGTTATGTCTGTGTACACATAACACCTGGAGTAAAAACCTCTCTTGAAACTTTCTCATAGCTCTGACACAAGCCACTTAACTAGCTGAAGTTGATTGCCAGTAAAGTTAATGAAGGGTAATCTACTATGAAATGGTGCAATAAATACAGGAGTTAAAACCAGTAATTTGACATAATGACAGCATAGGATAAAAACACTAACAATTAAATTACTACAGTTAATACATGTTTACTACCTCTTTACACACACTATGTATAAATGGAAAGGTAGAGCTATGCATGTAATGTATACACATATTCACATACAAATAACCACTTATTTTATCTAACTTTCAAACAAAAGCTTTAAAGTGTAAATTTGATGCTACATACAAAGACTATTCAAAATCATTGTATTCTGTAAAGTACACACAAGTATGCACACAGTCCTACTGAAGGATTAAGGTTATCTGAATATATTTGTTTTCACATTTGTCTTTCCTTTCTGGAATGAGTTAAGTGATTACAGTAAGTAATGAGGCATTGTTTCATAGGTGGATAACCTTCCTATCACTAACCTTTACCTATTTTACATGGAAGGGATCTCTTATTTCACTTGACTTTGAAACTGCAAAGCCAGCAGATTTGTAGAAAGAAAGGACAACATCACTGCTAGTAGCTGAGTGACTTTTTGAGAAATGCAAATTCAAACAAAGACATATGTGCATATATACACACAAACCCACAGTAGGTCTTTTCAATGGGGGTTATAGCAGAAAACATTTGCCCAAGATGTCATGCAGCAGAGCTGAACCTAAGACTATATAGCTGGGAAGCAAACTTCTTAACCACAAAGCTATACCAGTGCCTATGTAGCTTACAAACACACATACATACACACAAACAAATAATGGTCATGTGCACTGATTAAAACTGTAAAAAAGAAAACAAAGTTACTCACTCTGTTAAGATATCAACTGCAGGTGGGTAACAAGCAGTTCTCTTTTTTTATTTGCCTTTAGGAGTGCTTGTAAATATCATATATAATTTATATTTAAAACTTTAACTGTTTACATTATCGCTAATTTACACACACACACATACATATACACTACACACACAGACCACTGCTGGATGTGGTCAATATGAATAGGTCAATCAGAAATAACTGTGCAGACTGATTGTATACGTGCTGTTGCAGTGTTTAAAATGCATTAAGCACAACAGTGATAAGTTATAGGAAGATATAAGAAAGATGATTTATTGACTGAGTTACTATAATAAGCCTGTTCATCTTATCTATACAGAAGAAGCTGTAGTAAAATATAAAGTGTAAAAACAGATAAACATGGATGACAGGCAACGCATGAACTTTGCAGAATCGATTAAATATATAAAGTGTACTGAACAGAAGTCAAGAAGTAGTAGTAGAAGAGTGTTTTTCTTTTTTGTTAATTGCTGATTATGAGACAGCAGATTCTCTGGTTATCATTGGTAACTTAAGAGATCTGGATTGCTGTGGTGTTAGGGTATTGGAAGGTCGGTAGTTTATATCCTGTAATTAGTGTTCTATTGTGCCTGTGGTCAAATAAACACCATGCTGTAATTGTATGATAGAGCAGTTAACAGCAGTTATAAAAGGAAGACCATCAAATGAGTGGATATTAATACCTTGATATTTAACTGGCAATGATGGTGATGATGATGACATTGAACATGATATATTGATATCTAGCTAGCAGTAATAATGATGACATTGTTACTGAGATACCAAATTGGTAGTGATTTGTTACCTTGATATATAGCTGACAATAATGTTGGTAATGTTATCTGCATGGGGTAATTACTTTTAAGATTGGGTTTGACAAAGATGAAACATATTTTGATGATCATTACATGGCTGGTTGTATGAAATGTGAAGATGTATGGTATTGAAAGATGGACAGCGAATATATATGTGATGTATGCAATAGGCGTAACATGTAATAGTGAAACATTAAAAAAAAATTTCTTTTTACTTGCTTGGTCTGTAGTGTGTGTGTGTGTGTGTGTGTGTGTGTGCATGTTCATGTCCTTCATGAGTTCTCATAAACTATAGAGATTGATGCCATTAATGTTCCTTCTGAAGCATAGCAAGTTAACACCTGTGTGAAAGACAAAGGGAGTTCCAAAGGACAATCTTCTGGAGGAACACTGGACAGACATAGTGGTCAATGAGGGGTTAGGATTAGGGTGTTTGGACACAACAATATGTTGAGAAGGGGAAAGATGAGGGGGTTGCATATAACTGAGTAGAGGTCACATGGGCTCTGAAGCATAGGGCCACTTGTGGGGATACAGCCCTTGGTATGTTAACAATGTGCTCTTGTCAGGAGTGATCCGCAATGATAGAATGGACCATCATATAGAGAGACTGTGATGGCTCTAGTTGCATGCTACATGTTTACAGAAAAGTATAGAGTAATGAGTACCATCTGTGGTATTTCATAGTTAAAAGAAACAAGATTGGCATTTCCTTTTTAGAGATTGATTTTGAGGTCACTATTTATGGAATCAGTATGGATTTTGATATGTGGTATCTAGGTTGTATGTGGCTGATGCATAATTAGGGATGATTAGGGAAGAATGAAGTGTAGTATTAGCTGTGCAAGAGCAGGTGATGTTAAATGTGATGACAAGTAGGTCATTGATGTATTAAGAGAGTGGAGGGAAAGTAATGAACCCAGGGGGTGCAAAATTGATAGAGTGAGGTAGAGGAAGAGCTTTGTCAATAAATGTGAGTGTGATTTGATAAGAAGGTACCATTTTAAGAGATGGCAGATGAGTGGAGATCAAGAGGGACAGATGTCGTCAAAAGCTTTATTGATGCCAGGAGTAAATTACATCCACTAAATTTCTCCAGAGCAACAACCTGCTAGGGGTGACATAGAAAACTAAGACAACATTGAATCTGGTTTTAGGGGCTGTACATATACTGGATTATATGTGGTGTGTTTGTGATGTACTGTTGTTATTTAACTTTGATCTAAACTTATGATCAAAGATGTTTCAATCATGATCATTGAGATTCTATCTTTTATTTGGACATAGTTCACTTAGGACTACATTATCTGATGTGTTATTCTTCATTCTTAAGATATGTGTGTAAGATGTATGATGGCATATGTGATGGCAGTGAAGCAGGTAAAGTGAAGGTAGAAACTATAAGTGGCACATGTATGATCTGTCAGATTGTATGGTAGTGGGACACAAGGCAAAGAATTTAGCAGATTATATGTGTGTATAATATGTAATGTGTGTAAAATGAGTAATAATGTATAGCAGTGAGACATGGATATTGAATGTATAATATTTACAGCTACTGCAGAGGAACAAAGTAAATATGGCCAGTATGTACAATGATAATTCATGAAATCTAAGTAGAAGAGAGAAGAGAAAACTCCTGGGGTCAGAAAATTAGCATATATAGATGAAAGAGATTCTTAAACTCATACAGTGGGCAATTAATGTAACTGGAAGATGCTGGGTGGATGAAAATGTAGTCCAGATGGATATGAAAAGAATTTGTGACAGAAGACCAAAGAGGACTTCAAACTAAGAAACTAGGTGAGACCTAGAATGATGAAAGTTGATAAGATGACGAGAAGGTGTATTATATAGAGGGTTATTATTCAACATCAGCTATTAGAGGAAAAACTCAAACATAAACAACAGCACTAATGACAATGATGATGATGGTGATGATGATAGCTTACATCTCGTATCTATTGGTATCCCACTTACCAAGAGGTAATACAGAACTAACTACACTTTTTATCAAAATGTTACTCTTTGATGAAAACATGAGTAAATTATAAACACAACAAAAAACAACCAAAAATCTTCATGTATATATATTTCAAACAAACTAAATACAAAAGAGCAAACTGTTTCCATAGTTATCCTTAGTATTTATTATTAGTAAAGGTGGTGTAATTGATGGTAGAAACAAGTGCAAATGTAGGGTATTAGTTGTAGAGAAATAAAGGAGAATAGAATAATTACCTGCAGCAGTAAAGCTGGGTGTGGGAGGTGGTGTTCCTTGTGACTGGCCATTGTTACTAACCTGTTGTGTACTCCCTAGGGGATGAAACATAACAGCATAGGTGTAGAACAGGTAGAAAGTCTAGGAGGGGTGCCTTATGAAATTTGTTAATATGGGTAGAGCTAGATTCTTCTTATAGTACTTGTTTCATAGGTGTCGGTTGGTGTGGGGAATAAAGAGAGAGACAGATAGAGGAAAGAGGCAGAGAGAGACACATTTAAGTAGAGAGATTAGTTGTTGGACAAGTGGAGATAAATAGACACTCACACAAAATAGATAATAGGTTGGTAGGTAAACAATAATATAATTAATAAGACAGGAAGACCTCTAGTAAGACAATGTGGTGTGTGTGTGTGAGAGAGAGAGAGAGAGAGAGAGAAAGAAAGAGAGAGAGAGAGAGAGAGAGAGAGAGACACACACACACACACACAGTGTGTAAGAAAGGGAGAAATTTCAGTAGACACATAAATATAAAGAGAGAGTAACAGAGAGGGGGTAAAAACGAGGATGTATACATGTGTGTTGTGTGCATGCAGGTCAGAGAGAGAGTATGTGATGAAAATTTCCAATGAGAAGTGGATATTAAACAAAAGAAAATTATCTGAGTCAACAGACATTTCTGAACAGCTTAAAGTCTACTGATCAACTGGTATACAGAGCTCAAGATTTGACTCAATATGATGTGTGTGAGGGCGTGCATGCACCACACAGTTTTACTCACTAGACACAAATACTAGGTTGGTGCAATGCTTTTTAAAGTGAAAAAGAGCTGCATGTACATCAGACTCATTTTTATACAATATGCTCAGTGGTTAAGATAAAACCAAGACAACTGAACTTTTATGTGAGGTAGGAGATTGCCAAAGTGACTACAAGGATCTTCAGACCTTACAGAGCCATGTAATTTGATGCATACCCAGGCTATAAAGTATCATTCCAGTTGTGTGCCCTGCATCATGGCTTCTAACCCAATATGATAGTATGTTACCGCTTGCAACAGTTTCTCCTATAGGCCTGCAGTCACCAACTTCAAAACCATGAATGTTACTTATTTCTTTGGTCAATAGATGAAAACATGCTACTAAATACACACAAATATTTGATGTATATATGTAGACATTACTGTACAGCCTTTACCTCCTTTAGATTTATTTGCCTTTGACAAGTCTTGCTTTTCATCTGGCAGGGTATCACAAGTCATCTTTCTTACCGAGCAAGCTTGGTGCAAATGCCAGTTTACTTGCCAATAACATGATCATTGTATTGGGTCACGTGCTAGTTTAGCACCTGTATCTAGCAAGTTCAGTATGTATAGTACATAATAGACTGATACAAAGTAAGAGGTCTTGTGGTAGTGGTTGGAGTGCTCAGCACATTTGTAATAATGAAATACCATAGATCCTTAGTTTCAGGTGCAAGGAAGGTGTAGTGTAGACAGGAGCAGTCAAGGTTTTCTGCCAACAACCCTTCCGACCTTCTCCAATTCTATGACTGCATTCTCTGTTGATATGCTATGTAGTTAGTTGCAGTCTTCATTGATTAGTGATAGCTGAAACTTCTCAGAGTCACTGATGGTGGACCTTTTATGGCAGCAGTGCGGGTATCACACATCTATCATGATAAAATCCCACGACTTCCTTAGCTCTAGACACACAAAAAAGCTGTAGTGTAAGTGGAAGCAGGTGTAATTCTCTGTTCCCCATATGGTTACATCTTCTGTTGAGGTGCCATGTGGCTGAATTGTTGTTCTCAATGATCACCAATAGATGGACATGATAACTATAGGTTTCATTTTATGACCTTTTCATTCATTCTCTTTTTCTTTTTCCCTGTTTTTTTTTTTTTTGAAGTTGCTAGGTCATCATCAAATCTGATGGATGAACTACCAACATTATACACATATATAAATAAATAGATGGATATATGTGTACACACACAATTGTATCTTTATTTGTATATGCCTTAAATTATAAACATGTATGCATATATATAAGTGCTTGCGTATATATCCAATACAAATAAATACATCTGTGTGGGTGTTTTATGCATAACACACCATGAATCAGTAGAAATGAAATTTAAATAGAACAAAGCCTAGGTGAGGGTGAAATAACAATGTAAGCCCATTATGATGAGTGCAAAGAAGAAGGAGGGAGTTTCCTGATAGAAGGTTTCATGGTTTGTTGGCCACACATCAAAAAAGATGTACCCTAATTGTTTCCCCAATCAATCGCATACAGTAGTGACCATAAATATACAGCAGTCGTAAATTATGTGACCACAATTGTAGAAATCGTAATTTTTCTGCATTTGCTTTCATTGGAATATCATTACTTAAACAATATTTTATACACAACACACTGTGAATCAGAAGAACTTGTAACAGTTGAAAAAAAAAAAAAAAAAAAAAAAAAAAAAA
>NC_068985.1:106641601-106649183 GCF_001194135.2 Octopus bimaculoides
TATATATATATATATATATATATATATATATATTTATATAGATTTACATACACACAGATATGTATGCATTGTTGATTGAAAATACAGAAAAAACATCAAAATTATATGGTGCACCAGCATGACCGCAGCCACTTGGCTGAAACACATAAATAAATAAATATATATATACAAAAACAATGATAAAAACACCCCAATTTGGAGAGCAAAAAAGGGGAACAATTTAACAATAACAAAATCTAAAAATCTAAAGGAAGACATGTATTATGACAATGGTTTGGATGCACTGGTTAGTTAACATTAGTCCTATCACAAAGCACAATATATCTGTAGGACTATTTCTTAACTTGGATCAATTCCAGTGTCAGTGGTGTTAAGGATTGGAAAGTCAGGGTGGAATGGATGTTTAATGTTTCATAGAGAATTTCTGCTAGCCAGGTTAATTGGGGAAACCAAATTTTAACTTATAGGTTGGTAGCTGAGAGTTAAATATACACCTGAATAAAATACTGACCTTTAGCAGATGACTTTATTAGTAAAAAAAAAAATGTAGAAGGAAAAAAAGAAGGTTGCAGCTCAGAGTATATGTTCACAATAGTGAAGTGAAATTAAAAAGGGGAAGACCACATGAACTGTATTTGAATTCAGAACCTAAGAAGAGAAACTAAACACCATATGTTGAATCCGGAATGCTACTAATTCTGTCATAAAAATAATATTCATACTAAGAGGCAATTTCTTTACAGTTTATTCAGAGAAAGATGGGTGAGTGCTCATAACCTTTCTACAGGGCCTTTGATACTGGTGGGTGAAGATGCATGGCCTAGTAGTTAGGGTGTTACATTTATGATAGTAAGATCAGGGCTTCAGTGCGTTGTGCTTTTGAGCAAAACACTTTATTTCATGTGGCTCCAGCAATAACTGGGAAGATAACCCTGTAATGGACCAGCATCCCATTCAGAGTTTAGCCAAACGGTCACCACTTTTAGTAGTCCATAGGTGTGTGTGGTAGCTGAGTGTGCGATGCTTGGCTAAGTTAAATCTTCTTCCGGTACAGACGGTTGGTCCAAAATGAAACAACATGGAGGTGACGGCGGAGTTAGTAGAGTGTGTGAAAATGCCTCCAAGAAGGCGAATTGTTTGTTCAGTCCACTGGGTCATTGAGAGAACTTGCTGAGCAGCCAGCATTGATGTGAGTGAAAGAGCTACATGTTGAGAGTTCTAAAGTGAAGGAAGTAAAACTCTCTAGTGAGAAATGGCGACTGTCATGCTTTATACAAACGCCAAACTGGAAGCAGAAGGAAACGCTCCATTCTAACCAGTCACAGAGAATGACACAAAAGGTGCAACCACACAAAATCAACTGAGCCAACTTTGAAATGGAGAAATGTATATTTGCAGGTAAGCCAATATCAAACATAGAGCTGCTACAGTGAGCCACCATAGAGAATGAGCTGGTAGGTGAAATGAACGATACTATTGAGAAAAGTGTAAAAACGCCATACCTCAAATGAGTTACACTCAAGAGCATGAATAAAGTTTCATAATTCTACTGGACCTGAAAATAGGTCTTATGAAAGCTTTAGAGCTCAGAGATATCAACAAAGTTACACAATCGAGGCACCTAAGAGCATATGGCTGCTATAGAAGAAGCAGTGCCAAAAGTTTTTGCCTGTGATGACAGTGAGTCACATTGCAAAGGCAAAAAAAGTGCAGCCTGCAAGGCAGTGAGTCACCTGCAGAGGCTGAAACAGGCTGTAGGTGTCAGAAAGCGACAATGATGCAATTGAAGTGGGGCAAAAGGAAAAAGAAGTTCCAAGCTATGCAAAAAGAATTTGATGGTGATCAGGGACCAAAAATAATGCATGGAACGCAACATACTTGCAAAGAAAATGCGTTAATGAGAGAACAAGAGAGAGTTTCAAGTCCCGAAGAAATTAGTTTAGCTAGTTTCAGCTACCATGATGGACTTGCAAATGTAGATCAGCCAAAGGAGAAATGTTCTGCATGAGTCTCCGAATGTATCTGGATAAAGCAAAAATGTGACTGAACACGGAGACAACTGTCTTTTATAGCTACACTGTTCAGTGCCACCTAGCTGCCAACTACGTGCAAGATGAGATAACTCAGGGTTATCCCCCTTTTTAAAGTGAATAAACCTTATCGCATTAATGACGTCACCAGTGTTCACACATGACGCCTCCAAGAGGAAGCATGAATGCTGTGATTCCAGTCACTTATATGCCATGGAAACTGGATTGTTCAGCCTTATGAATTCTCAAACATATGACAGACCAAAGTAGATACTGATAGATGAAAAGGAGGAATACAGAAACCTGGTCTAAATACTTACTTGCAAAGGCCACCAAAGGGTTAGGTGGCAATCATAAACCAGTTAGATTATTTTTCTTCCTTATTCTATCCCTGCTTTAGCTTCTCCATCATTTATCTGTTAAAAATACTTGGCATTTTGTGTGGGGAGTGGTGAAGGAACAAAAATCAATCCAAAATGAACCACAATAAATCATGTAATTTTATTCCCTTTTCAGAAGAGGGAGAGCAAGAAAGAGGAGAGAGGGAAGAGGGGTAGAAGTGGAGTCAGATCTGATGAGAAAAATCTAACAGGCAGTAATGAAACTGTTAATTTTAAAAACACAAAATTTTATCAAAATCTGATTTGTTCACTTTCAAGTAATTCTGATGTTTATGATAACTGTTACTAATTCTGGCACAAAGCCAGGAATTCTGAGGGAAGTGGGAAAGTCGATTACATCAACCCCAGTACTTGATTGGAGAGAATGTTGCAAAAACATTTTGTCCAATGCTCCAAGGATCCTGTCTGCTCATTGTCTTGTTGTTAAGAATAATTCTCTGTAACTTACGCACAAGGCCAGCAATTTTGTGGGGGAAGGGATAGTTGACACCATTAACTCCAGTACTTGACTGGTTCTTTATTTCTATGGAAAGGATGAAAGACAAAGTGACCAATGCAGATCTGAACTCAGAACATAAAGAGCTGGAACAAATATTGCAAAGCATTTTTACCAACACTAATGGTTCTGCTAATACAAAACCCTAATAATAATAATAATAATATATAATTTAGGTACAAGGTCACAAATTTGTGGAGAGAGAACAGCCAAGTATACTGACTTCATAACTTATACTTTATTTTTATCAATTTTGAAAAGATGAAAAAATGATGTTGAATTCAGTACATTTGAACTCAGAATATACATAGCCAAAAGAAATGCTGCAGTGCTCTAATAAGTTAGCTAATCTACCACCTTTACAACAATAATAATAATTGTTTCTAATTTAAGCAGAAGGCCAGCAATTTTGAGTGGAGGGGATTAGTCAATGCTATTGGCCACACTATTTGGCTGGTACTTTATCATATATCTTGATAGATATGTTTTGATATATCAATATATTTTGACAAATACCATTACAACACAAACTTATAGTTTAAGTGAGGTATAATAATAATAATAATAATATTAATGATGACATAATATAATAAATTATAATATAACAAAATATAATGCCATGTGACAAAAGTGATAAAAGTTATATTGTAACATTAACTCTTTTGTTATCATATTGCGGTTGAAATACACTTTGTTTCAAATAATTTTGAAAATAATGAATAATTTAGAGAAATAACTCATTATTAAGCTGATGTTTGGAAAATAGTTTAAGATGAAATTCTAATGGAAGACTTTAATTTAGATGACTTTAAAACAGGAAATTTGTATCATAGACTCAGGAGCAATATCAGGTGGGTTAGTAAAACAAGGGTTAAAGATCAGACAGGGGTAGAACTGCACATGTTTCCAGTACAAGTAAAGCTTGGACATCATCCAGAACAGAACATTCATATAAAACTAACCTAGTGTCAGTTTTTTATATGTTGCTGTAAGGCCAAATTTAAAATGGTTGCAGCTTCAGTTGCAGATAATTGGCATTCAAATCGAAATACATTTTATTTGCTGATGTAATGATGGATTTTCCATGTAGTCATCCAACCTGCTCGAGATAGCAGCCATATCTCCCTCAAATCACACTTTATAATATATAAAAGGAAGGACACATTTATAGTGTGCCAGAAAAAAATGGGTTAGTCATAATTGGGATACTTTTGATTCTAGGTTTGCAGGATCAGAAACGATTTTTGGTTTAAACAATAAGACAATTATTTCATCTGGGTTAGGCATGGGATATCTGTTATCAATTTCAACAAAAGCTGGATGAAACTGGAAGAACATGTGAATGACTGGCATGTGTAGGTTTTTACTCATATTTAAACTGAAGTTCAGGAGATACTTGGGGTACTAATCTGATAAGCTAAGCAAGTCAACTTGAAGTGGGGACTATAAAATGTTAAAGCAATTGACAATAAATATTTTTTTAAAAATGCATTAACTTCATGTGGTTTCTTTGCCACGTTCTACTTGTGATTACAGGTTGTGGCACATACATTGATGTCATGTCATTTAGGGTTAGAAAATGAATACACACACAAAACATACTAAAGAACCCACATAATGACAATACTTTGAGAGTTGGTTTCAATTTAAGAAAGCATTATATATATATATATATATATATATATATATATATATATATATATATATATATATATATATATAATGTATGTATGTATAAATTGTATACATAGAAAGATAGAAAGAAGTATAAAGAAAGGAAAAAGAATGAAAAGGTGGATAAGAGAATGTTAGTGAAAGAAGTAAAAGTACAATTTATCCCAAACTAAAAGGATCAACCCTTTCTCAAAAGTAAAATAGATAAAAAAATTTTTGATATGTCTAAGATTTGACATTTCAAAATTAGGCTAACATACACACACACATGCACGCACGCACGCACATACACAGAGTATGTGAAAAAATTCTTCAAAGAAAGGATATATTTCTGCAGAGAAATTAGCTATTTGAAAATATTTATTAGAGATAATGATATTTAAATTTCTCTTCATAAATGTGATAGCTAAGCTGAATATTAGATAAGAAAGAAAAAAAATCATGGAATCAATTTCAAAAGTATTTATTTCTGCAATTGCTGTGCTAAATATATAATACTTACTTAAGAATGTACTAATTAAATCTAGGATATCTAACAATTTCTAAAGGTCACAGAAACAACTATGCAAACCTTATGAGAAAACCTTCATGAAGAGTTATTCAGTCATGTAATATGGGAATTTTCCTCAACAAACTCTTTATAAGACCAAGTCAATAAGGGATCCTCAATGTGGTTATTCAACCTGCTAGAAATAACAACCAAATCTCTCTGATACTACGTCCTACACATTAAAAAAGGAAGGACATACTGAATAACATACATCAGAAATACTAAATGAATAAAACCTAAGTTGGTCATGATTGAAATGCCTTGCTGCATGAATCTGCTGGGTCAGGTTTAATATGGAGTTAAACAATAATTCCCAACAAACTTAAAAAAACAAGAGTGTGGCTACCATAAGCATGTCCAGTGACTTGGTTAATTGACAAGCTCAGTGTAAAGGCCAAATCTCTCTCAGTAAAATTCTTACCATCATTAAGAGAGAGGTTGAATAACCCACAAATGGAACTGCTACACAATAACATGGCCTGTTAAATGCGGCAGCTACACTATATAATCTCTAATATTACTGTAATGTGTGTTTTAGTCTCTTTTTCAAATCAATTTTTATTTATGATGATGATCATCAACTTTTAATATCCATCTTCCATGCAAAGGGTTGGATCGTTTAACAAGATCCAACGGGTTGGAGGACTGCATTGTGCTTCAATGTCTTGCTTTGGCATGATTTCTATGGCTGGATGCCCTTCCTAATTTAAAACCTCTTTACAGTGTTCTGGGTACTTTTCTACAGCACCAGTACAAATGTAGTTTCTATGTAGCCTGTAAAACTAAGATCCCCTTTGAATGAGTAGGTCTATAGTAGGGAAGGTAGCCTTTAAGCTGGGTTATGAGAGGGTTAAAAAATGAGAGAAGGGGGTGGAACAGATTTCTTTAATTTTTTCAATTTCTTCATTTTCAGTTCCTCAACACTTTTGTTTTACACAAAAACTTTGGAAAATTTGTAAAGCTTTTACTTTTCTAAAAACAGATATTGTCTTATTTTAAAAATTAAGTTCTATACTGAAGATGAAATAACCATAACTAGATTGTTGGTCAAATGATTCATTAGTTTTCTTCCAGTTCACTAGAGGTCTACTGAAGCAGAGCTGACCAACAACAACAGCAACAACGATGACAACAACAGCTACAGCTACAACTGATAGCAGTAAAACAAATCCTGTCTCAACTTGAGCTCGCTCTCTTCCTCATCATATGTGTTATGGGTTTCTCTCTTTGATCCCTTAGATTCATATTTTAGATCAACAGATTGTCATGCAGTAATAGAATATACCTGGTAGATAATTAATAAAATTAAACAAATGAATAAATATAAATATAAATAAAGCAAATATTGAAGTGTTTTTAGGATGACTGCTTTAATAAAGTCACATAATCAGCATCCATATTGATAAAAATTTCATGAATGCAGATTTTAGGAAGTTATTTTTTGTTCATTAATAATTTAGATGTATTAAACCAGGTCTATTCTATCGGTTTATAAGTAGAAAGTTATATCTTAGTTCAAATATCATGCAGCTTTATCAGCCAGGTTATTTATTCTCCAGATGTTGGTTGGAAGAAATTTGCATACAAATAAGACCATATTACTTCCCTTATCTTACTGAAGCCAGACAGTAACAATTCTTTGAATACTGTGTTGGAGCTAGCCAACAAATAGCGGTTACCACTGGAGCCAGTTAGCAGAGGATCCTTATTCTACTAGAGCCGGTTCCACTTGTCAGATATGTTGCTGTAAACTGTTTACTAATACTCTATAATTTAGCACTGACAATGATAAATGATAAACGAACTCAAGTGTTGTACCTAACTGGAGTTAGTCACCTTCCACTCATTATTCCTCTCTTCACAAAACTGTGAACCTAATCTGGAATCTAAGTGACAAACTTCTGTCTTGATTGTTCTATTCAGTAGTACTTAGTATCTGTTTATAAATGTTAACTGTCAAGGAACTAGTAGTGTTTCTACAAACAAATTATTAAGTACTGTGGGGAATCATTAGTATGATAAGGGAGAAACTATTACCATTATTATTATTGAATAAAAATTATGACTATTTTAAAATTAAGTACTGTCAGAGTTGCTGAAGATTTAATTTTTGAACTTGCTGAGGTCACATTACTGACATTAATTCTCTGAATAAATCATTTAGCAACTTGTAGGATGATCTCTAAAACCATCCATGATAGAATTTTCAAATATTCTACCTGTTGGTTACAAACTGTCTCCCACTGTCTATGCCCTTGTTACTTCATTAAACAAGCAAGTGAAAGAGAAACAGACCCATTTCTTCCTTTCCGTGTCTGGTGTTAATACATATATATATATATAAATATATATATATACACACATACATACAAGTATGTATATACAAGAATATATATATATATATATATATATATATATATATATATATATA
>NC_068985.1:106649801-106668946 GCF_001194135.2 Octopus bimaculoides
AGAGAGAGAGAGAGAGAGAGAGAGAGAGAGAGAGAGAGAGAGAGAGAGAGAGAGAGAGAGAGAAAATAGCAAAAGTACACATGCACACTAATATGTACATTTGCATTACAAATCTTCTAGATGTTTTAATCAATAACTGCTGTGGTTGTAACTACACTTCCTGGTAATAAAAGGTAACTCTAGCATAGAATAGATAAAATAATAATGATAATAATGGCTTCTAGGGCTACTTTAACATATAATAATTATGATATTAATCATAATAGAAAAATAATAAATAAACCGTCCAGCACACATTCAGAGTTCATGCATTACTGCTTTGTGGATTTAAACTGCAGGACAGATCTGACTATCAGTGAGCATGCTGTGAAGACTGATCCACTGCCCTCCTTTGGTAAGGAAGAATGAATAGTAGACTTGCATTACCTGATAACTATGATCAAGGATGTTGTGTGTGTGTAGCGGGGTACAATTTAAACATTTATAGGCAAGGCTTTTACCTTGGTTCAAACTCACATCAAGTCATTCAAGTTCTGCTTCAGAAGGAAAGTGAGAGTAGAGTGGGAGGTGTTTCCTTCCAGTATATCTTATGAAAGGTGCATGTAAATGCCTAAATTTGGTGTCCTCTAACAATGCAGCAAGAACTGGGAGAAGGGACTTGCCTTTGGTAATCCAGGGTTATGTGTTGGGTGTCCTATGAGGTTGCCCCTCATATTTTGGGATCCTTCTTTTATTATATTGTTATTTCAATTTACTCTTACTTTTTATTTTTGTAGTCTCTTTATTATTGTGTCTTTACTATTATCGTTGATTCCAGTTTTTTACTTGATGCAAGTTGCTCACTGTTTTTTATTTGTTGTTTTACTTTTGTATGTCATCTTTAAATAGAAATCATTTTGGGATAATAGAAGAAATCATTGTTTTTCTAGAATCCATTGCTCATACACACAAATCCTCCAAGTGATATATATATACATAAACAGGAATATATATATATTCCTGTATTATAGGTAAATATGATAGAAGCAGTGCATGTGTGTCTGAACTGTAAATTCAGTGGATGTTTCATAATCATTAGTCAGTTAATGACTATAATTTATCTGACTACCTGAAAAGAAGAGTAGTATCTTTTCCTTTGTGTTTCCTTTTGCTTGTTGTGTCATCCCCCCACTTTAAATGAGTTTTGCTTCTCCCATCCAGAATCATTTTAACAAAAATTTAAAACAAGAGAATGTATAATTGTGATATTAAAGAGATTAAAAATTTATTTGTGCAATTAAAAAAAATAAAGAAATCATTACAAAAAAATAAAACAACAGTAATAATAATGAAATAAATTGTTTCTAACATAGGCACAAGGCTAGAAATTTGGAAGGGCTAGTCAATAAAACTGACCCCAGTACAGACTGGTACTTTATTTTATCAACCTCCAGAGGGATGAAAGGCAAGGTTGACCTCAGTGGAATTTGAACTCTGAATGTAGAGCCATTTTATCCAATGCTCTACTGATTCTACCAAAGGAGTACAAACAATTGTAGAAAATGAAAAGAAGAATATAAATCCATATAAAAACTATGTTTACAGATTAATTTACCTTTTTGTACAAATGGGTTTGTTTCAGGAAGCAAATAGTAATTATACACACCTTGTTATAGTTTGTGAGGTAAAAATTGTAATCTTCCAGTTTACATATTATTTAAAGAGGATTTAATACCTGTGTGTGTGAGTGTATATATACATACATATTTTACATATATAGTAATTTCTTTTGTGTTATTTATATATATATATATATATATATATATATATATATATATTATATCAGGTTCACTTCCCATTCCTTTTCATATCTAATTAAAATTTTAATTAATTAAAATTTATTGCTTATCTCCTCTGGCATTTTATGACCGAAATTAGCCATTTGGAAAATGATCATTCTCATGGCTGAGGTTGTAATTTTGATTAATTAAAATTTCTTGGCTTACTATATCAAGGATGTCCACTTTACTCACAAATTTTCATGCAGCAAACACCCTTGAATATTTTTTTCACAGTCATTCTCTTACATATATATATATATATATATATATTATACACACACATGCAAGTATGTATGAATGTCTTTGTGTGTATCAAAATGCTAATTTAGTATAATATACAATGAGTACACAAGTATGTGAGAAAGAGAACAATTTAAGGAGGAGTCAAGCAGGATTTTATGCAAAATCTCTTAGTTATACTCACTATGATAAATCCATTTGCAAGCCCAGTCATGACATTACAGGGATAGGAACTGGAGCTGTGATAATCATAGTTTCCCATGGTTTACCATGAGTTTTCCACCGCTACCAACAATATCCACCATAGATGTGAGTGTGTATATATCATCAACATTTTCAAACTGACATAGATCTGATGGGTTGTCATGATCCATGTCAGTTCTAATTTGGAGGTACTACACTTCTAGATGGGTTACAGGACCACACCTTGCTTATTCAGTTCCTGTGGCTGGATACCCTTTCCAACACCAATCACTTTCCAGAATGCACTGTATGCTTTTTATCATGGTACCAGCACTAGGGTGGTTGTCAGCTCTTCAGAAAGTTCAAAGAGCTCTCCCCACTCTACATTATCTCTGTTCATTTGTCAAGCATTTTACAGAGTGTACTGGATATATTTTATCATGGCATCAGCACTAAAGAGGTTCCTTTGTCTCTTGCAAGACAAGTTATCTCTGTTTGCTCAGAGCAAACATGACCAAGAGTGTAAATAGAAATAAGAGGATAAGAATGAGTGATGAAAGGAGACGGAGTGGTAAGAACAAGAAGGTGATTGAGTAATGGAAAACAGTGATAGGTAGCTCCATGTTAAGAAGAGACAATGTGATAAACAGAGGGAGATTGATGCATGTCAACAAAGATTGATAGGGGATGATGTAGAATAAAGGAGAATGAAGGATTGAAGGATAGCAATAAAGATGGGTAATCATAAATGAGAGAGCAACTGATGGGTAGCAGCAAAGATCAGCAATGGCAAGAGAAAATTATGATAATCCACAGAGGAGTAGAAAGTATTGAACACATTTCCGAGGCTTTCCTTTGTTACACGGACACCATAATAAAAGAGAGGGACAAAGTGATGGAGAAAGAGAGGTATAATGATAAACAGTAATGGTTGGTGGGACTGACCACACACACACACACTCATATGTGATCCAAGTCAATTCATAAATGTCTCACCAATTTGCTTCAGTACATCTTTGTGGATGAGATGCTATCTCCACACTAAATATTTGTAAGGAGAACCACAGTCAAATGCAAAAGATTTCCTTTCTCCATGGCTCATATTAAGGAAACCAAACTGAAAGTTGTTGATGAATGATTTTGAAATGTAAATACATAAATATAAATTTAGGAGCAATAGGAAGAGAATGAATAGTGAAGAATACTCTGGAGATAAACCATGAGATATCAGTTCAATCTCACTTAACTCTGTCATTAATTGTTCTCTTTCTGCAAGTGTAAACGTTTGCAAAAATTTCTATTTTTATATTTGTGTGCGTGTGTGTGTGTGTGTGTGTGTGTGTGTGTGCATATGTATATGTGTGTGTGTGTGTGCGTGGATAGGTTAGATAGATTGATATGCAAGTATATGTATATATGTATGTAAATACACGCACAAACACAAAAATATGATTTATTAGGAGTGGAATTCTTTTTTGCATATGTTTTAGAATGCATAACTGGAGAGTCAATGAACCACTTTAATGTTGAGCTGTTCACAATTTTGACCTGGTGAGAGACATCAGACAATCAGATGAGCTGAACATTAAACTGGTCAATAGACTTTGTCATGTATTTAGCCAAACATGCCATATATTAACATATTTCCACATGCATATGTAAGTGTAGTATAGGATGTAGTGGTTAAATTCAAACTTCTAAACAGTCTCCCATAAATCTTGGGTAATTAAGCTTGTACCATATTCTGCTTAAAAGCAAATAAGCCCAACATAAAAAAAATAAAGAAAAACACTGCAACTATAATTAATAGAAAAGACCTTCAATCACAAAGAACTTATAAATGGTTACACAAGGTTAATAACTAGGTTTTTGTTAGGAAAAAGAATATAAAAGGTTGGATAAAAGAGTGCAACGAAAGGGGCTCATCCTGAATTTTTATGACAACTTTGCCTCCATAGTTACACAAGACTATAAATCAGTTTGTTGATTTTATTCCTCAGGTAATACATTCATTGTTAACTAGAAGAATGACAACAGTAACATAAATTAACTCAAGTATGGATACAAGCTTGTTATATTAGTCATTATTTTAGTGTATTCAAGTGGGTGTGTGATTTTTATTTTTAAATGGTTGTCTTTGAAAATGGATATATAGTTGTTGAACGAATTCTAATTCTACATAAGTATTGATCTTGTTACTATGGAGACATATCAGAGTACTGTATGAAGTTGTATGTAAGGCATATTTGAGACCTGCAACAACAGTACAGAAAAACTGACAGGGAGTTCTTAATATGTCTCTTTTTAGACATCAAAATAGATGCCCAGATGAACATCCAAAATTAATAATAATAATAATAATAATAAGAGAACAATAATAATGATGATGTTTATCAGAGACTGAAATAAGACTGCATACCATCCAAAGTTTAAGTGACAGAGTTGAGTTATGGTTAATATGATTATAATTTTTTGGACTATTAACCTCACCTTTAGAGATGGAACATATTTTAACTACACTATGTTTCCATTTAAAAAAAAATATTTTTTCTCTCTTTGAGAACTGAAACAATGATACTGAATCAGCTCATGGGTAAAGTTTAAAAATATGTTATGATGATATAGATAGAAGAGAATTCTAAGATATCAGGAATTTTGTGAACTTTACTGAACAGAGGTCAGTTAACACAGACAGTCATTAGTTCTTTTCGATTCTGGTATATTTCTCAGCTCCTTGGTAGCTTCTTTGATTCTATAGTAGATAATCCTAATAATAATTTCTAATTTTGCCACAATAGCGGAAATACTGGAGGATAGTGTGTTTGATTCAATCAACCCTCATTGCATAGAGTTGATTAAATCAAAAGGCAAAACTGAATACTACACAGATATTTTGTTTGATATGCTACTGGTTCTGAAATGTTTCACTGAAGCTTTGCTTAGTAAGGATAAGAAAAAATTCAATGTTGAGACTTTGATGCATCTTCTAGCATCATTAGAACACTAACTGAAATAGTTCCAATTGGGAACCAAAACCAGGTCCGCTGTCTCTTTCTATTCATTGAGGATTAACTGTACCATTTGAACATCAGTCAGAAGAAAGAAGCTAGTTGTGAGGATGATGATAGCAAGCGACAAGAAATCAGTGTATCAGAGTTAAAATCTCCGATGTGCTTGAGGTGCTCCATACATAGGTGTTGACAACAGGTTTTCAAAACCAACATTATCTGAGATGTTGTGGAGGCTGTAGTCAGATGCTGACATTTGATTGCAACCCGGTGCTAAATGAGTATTATGCGTTCTGTTTAAAAAGTGGGACTGCGTATGTGCATATCTGGGATCCCTGACATATGACACTGGCACCAAAGGGTCAATATCACACAGTGATGGCATTGAAATACTACCATATATACTTGCTGGCTGTGGCACAGGTACTGAATGAGGAGCACCACACTCAGAGGATCTATTATAAAACTGTTCAAAACGAGTCTTAGGGTTCACAGGTGAAGATTGAGGAGATGGCATGTAGTGTTGTCTTTGATTTTGGCCAGCTGGGAAATACGTCATTTGATCATAGGAATACTGAGGTTGAAGTTCATGTAGATCTTTAAATCCTAGCTTACTATGACTTGGTGTTGATCTTAAGAAAGGTAAGTTGGAAGCATAATTAGTGATTTGGACATCAGAACTTGTTTTGAAGTGATGTGGAGAAAACTGGGCATTTGGTCTAGCTACCATAGTTACTGGTTGCAATTTGGGCAAACCAATGCCTCTGTTATTAAAAGCAGGTACTTCAAAGGGACGGTAAGGTCTGTTCATGCCTGTTTTCTTTGAAGTTTGCTCTGGCTGATATGGAGGGCTAGTATAGAACTTAGGTGATTCCTCAGGTAGATCAATTGGTTTTGCTCTCATTGGAGCTCTACGATGTGGCCTGGAAACCAAACTGGGAGATGGTGTTGAAGCTGTATCCGAGTAATTTAATGGAGGAGCAGAAGGTTGAGGCCGAGCTGGTGCTTGATCTTCTCCATATTTATCCAATGTTCTTTGTTCATTCAAATCTTCCAAACTACTTTCACTAGACTCTATCAACAATGACATAAATAAACAAGATGTAAGAGAAAATAGACTAAAATAGAGATATATGTTCCCACAAGATTGCAAACTGGTAACTAAGAGTAGTGCTGAAGTATACAATGGTTAAGGGTGCTATATGAAGTCTCAGAGCTTCACATATTTTGCATTTTGATAGGGAAAATGGCATGAGGTTTCATAATGATTAGGTTGGCCACTTGAGGACTGTGAATCTAATACACACGGTGAAATGTATCAAAATTAATGTTTTAAGATGCTGTAAAGTATGAGGATAACTAATAAGAGGTATGAACTAATGAGTGAGAGAGACAATAGTAAAGATAAGACTACTGATTAACAGCTAGAATGATCTTAAATCACAATCTGAACATGCTTGTGAAAGAAACTCAGCTTAAAGGTTGATAAACATTGTGTTTATTTTCACACACACTACACTAAACAAACATGGCATAACATAGTACAGAGTGTTCAAAAGAAAATTGGTTACATTACTATACAGTTACCTATTCAACCATAAATCCAAGCACAAGGACATCACACTATATTTATTTACGTGTCT
The DNA here is from genome assembly GCF_001194135.2 of Octopus bimaculoides. Taxonomy (NCBI): domain Eukaryota; kingdom Metazoa; phylum Mollusca; class Cephalopoda; order Octopoda; family Octopodidae; genus Octopus; species Octopus bimaculoides. The sequence goes on from NC_068985.1 coordinate 106,656,696, forward strand.
GAGTGTGTGTGCATATATATATATATATTTATATATATATATATATATATATATATATATATATATATATATATATATATATGTATGTGTTTACACACATTGGACACCTGTATTTACATATGTGTGTGTGTGCGTGTGTGTGTGTATAATATTGATTTGTTCATACTCTTACAACATGACCACAGTTGTTTCAGTAAAGGTGTCATCAGAGATGCTTCATGATTGTGAACTCTGTGTGTATTGATAGGGATAGGATAAAGAGATGTCAGATGGGGAGATTTAAGTGCAAAATAGATGGTGGGGAAAAAGAACAAAAAAGAGTACAGGGTGTGGGTGGTCAGAGAAGGGAATGAGAAATAGACAAGGGAAGAAAGAAAGAGGGTGAAAGGGCAAATAAAGGAGACATATTTCTAAAGTTGATGGGTATGTAAAACTAGGGGTAGGATTGGCGGTAAGATTATGATAGAAAGGCAATTCAGTGGGCAGGTTATATATGGATAAGGGATTCATACAAACCTACCAGTGCCAGGGTTCTAAGTTTGAATAAGAATTGTTCCTTCCATTTCTTTGACTGTGTGGCTCCATTATGTGTAGAGATGTCACACACTGATAAGTGGATCATAGATTGGTCTGTTGTACTGAAGTGTGTGGTTATGAGTTGACCTGAGATATGTAGTAGGAAACTGAATGTGCGTGCAAAAGTGAATAGCAAAGCAATAGTTTGATTTGCTTGTGTAAAAAGTACCCTAAAGATTGTAGATGATGCAGTATATCACACTGGCAGATGTGCAGCAGAAGCTTTGTGTGAGGTGGTACTGTGACTTAAGGGCAGTGATGACTGTAGAAATAACAGGTGAATGCATTTAAAAGTGCTTGACTGTGTATGAACTAGTGCCGTGGGACTTATAATTAGCTGAGGTTTTGCCAAAGTTTGAATCTTTCTTAAAGAAGTGGTGTAAGAAAGATAAGAGGAGTGAGAGAGTAGGATTTAAAAGTTAAGTTATGGATGCATGTGTGATCCAATAGAAGAGTGGACAAGTAGAAAGGGGGGGGAAATGGAATCTGGTGTGTAGGTGCACATTGAAAATAGGGGTGGGGTAGAGTAGTTGATGACCTAAGCATGGTAGAGTATAGAGTCCACAACCAATTGAAGGTATTCTTGATGAAAGAAGAAATGTCACATTGACACATTGAGATTCAAAATTTGATATGCATTCATATATATTTTTTCTTTGTTTCTTTTTACATCTGTTTTTCCATGCTAGTATGTGTGAAATGAACATAATATGGAGTTAATGTTTTATAGTCGGATGCTCTTCCTGTTACTAACCCTTAGAGGATTTTCAAGGAAAGAATCTCTTATTTGAAGGTGCAAATGTAAATAAACACAGATAAAGATATGCACACACACACACACATGGTTCACTTCTTTCAGTTTCCTTAATAATACATGTACACACACACACAAATACATACATAAATCAACATATATATGCACGTTGCTCTCACATATAACTATATACATATTACAAAGACATTCGACTTAAATTTAGATCCTCCTACATTGAAATTCATAATACATCAGGCTTCCCCCAATATGGCCAATCTGCTGCAGTTCTTTTTACAGTCTTCTAACTGGTCCTCACACATCTGAAATCCTCCTAGAATGTCCAATACTGGTTGTTTGGGCTCTTTCATTTAACATCTCACAGTGGCCCTGTCAATGCATTCCCTGTCTGCTTACTGGCCGGCAAGCACAAAATACGACTGCAAGGTAAAACCAATGCAGTGACATGATGTTTTGTAAAAGCTGGGACGTACTTTACTGAAGGATTTCCTAATCTATAATGCTAACTGATCAGGTGACTTTGCTGGAATACAGCACTTGCTTAGCCATTCACCAAATTCTCTTCCATTCTAATCTCTACTATCTGTCACTCTCATAAACCTATCAATGCAGCCATCCTTGGTTCTTGATTCTCTCTGCCTATTCTCTTTATCCATCTTCTTGTACATTGAGGGTACACCCTGGCATTTCATCTCCTCCATCCTTTCTCCCTTTCTTGTGATGGGTAGCTACGCAGCTCCTGTATAGTAAGACAGCTGATCCTGTCCTTGAGTTTTACTTCAGCCTCTCAACAATTAACACTGCACCCCAACATTGTTGAGAGTTCTTGTCTTGCAACTTACTTGGTGACCTAACTTGTGATGGTGCCATGAGAAACACATCCAGTACATATTGTAGAATGTTTGGCATTAGAAAGTACATCCAGCCATAGAAATTATGCCAAAGCAGATGCTGGAGTTCAACATAGTCTTCTGACCCATCAGATCCTGTTGAACCATCTAACTAATGCCAGCATGGAGGAACAAGAACATAAAATATTTGTGAGGGTGCATGTGTGTGTGTGTGTGTGTGTGTGTGTGTGTGTGTGTGTGTGTGTGTGTGTGTATGTATGTATGTATAGAAAGATAGGTACATATACATACACAATTATATACATATGTAAATGGCCATTTATAGGTAAATACACATTATATGTATATATATATATATATATATATATATATATATATATACACACACACACACATATATAACTAATATATAAAAATAGTGCTTAAGTGCTATAAAATATATTTACCGAATTTAAGAGCCCACTTATTAATCTATTGTTAAACCCAGTATATTATTACAATGCAATACCCATAAGTGGAATGTATTCACATATATATAAAAATTGGTTAAAATGAATGTCCAGAGCAACAAGTTCACAGATTCTTTTATAATTTCACTCTACAGCTGTTTCAATGATAAAAATATAAAATATCATCGATCATATAATTACTTAATAATCACTTAAGATATAACAAATACATTCTTAGTTCAAAATTGATAAACAAGATATTCCATCAGGAGAGAAAAATGAAATATCTAAAATTAAAATACATATTTCATTGTTAACTCCTGATGAAATGGTTTATACAACACATTTAACTAAATTACATATTTTTATATATTTATTATTGATTCTATATAGTAATGATGTAACTATATGAATGCTTGTGATTTTGCTGCTGAAACAGCTATAGAATTTAGAGTGAAATGATGTATCTGTGAAATCTTTGCCTTTTCACTGTTCTAAACATACATGCATTCTTAATTATCTATCTATCTATCTATCTGTATGTATGTATACATACACACCTGTGAGCATATATATACATACACACACACTTTGGCATCAAGACTTATACCAAACACCAAAAAGGATGTTGCTACACTGTACAAAGATCCTTACCACTCCATCTAGAGCAAGGGCCAAGTACTGCAATAGCTTGGTATTCAAGAGCCAACAACCTGTTTAATATCTGGTCAGAGAACCCAGGGGATCTACAGGGAATGGAGACAGAAGCTTTCAAGAAGCACCTTGACCATCTACACTTGAAGATCCCAAATGAGCCTATATCACAGCAAGAAACTGAAATGTGGGCAGCAATACCAAACTTAGTAATTCATCACAAGCTAACCACATGAGAATAGCTTTTGAAATAATGATGTTAATGGCAGTGCCCTAGCATTGCCACAGCCTTTGGGCTGAAACATATAAAGCAATACACGCACACACAAAATAGACATGCATTTGGTCTTTGTTGATAGGTTCAACTAAGATAGATTTCTTGCAACTTTACTACTCAATATATGAATCAAATGTAGATTTTCAGGTTTTGTATTCAAGATGTTACAGTATGTTCATTTCAACGTTGTGAGTAATGTTATCAAGAATAATATGTGATTCAAGGAACTATTTTTGTATATTTATATTGTACGATAGCAGACCTCCTCAGCCTCAAAGTAAAATACCCACAACCAATACTGCCTCTTAAAAGAGAAGTTTTATTATAATAATGTGCAACTACAAGAATGTTAAATAATATAAGAATAAAGTACATAGAAATTAGATCAATTGTATCAGGTCAAAATGGCTATCTATGCAATGCATTTCAAACATAGCTGAAGGGAAGTAACTACACTCTAATCAATTGAATCTTTAATTACAAATGATGTATATGCATTTTCTATCTTTATGTGGCCTAATAGGTGGATTGAATTAATCGTATATAGGTTTTATTTAGGAGTAATGCCTACCTTATAAGGTATTCTGTTTGCTCAGTTAGATTAATATGATAATAATGACAACATTGATGGTAGCTATGACTATATTTGTAAGGGAAAAGAAAGTTTATGTAGATTTTGCACAATATCTCTGGTTCTATCAGCAGTAATAATGATAATAGTAAATTAATACTTTAAGGAGAGCTGTAATAGAAGAATACAACTGAGATATCAAGCAATCTCTGCACTTGAAAGAAACTAATATAGAATACAACCTCCAGTGGAAAATTCTAGCTGTGGCTACACCAGGAATACAATATATTTCATGTTTAGAAGAAGCATCATATATCCTCTTTGCAAAAGTACGTTTTAATTTTAAAAATCTGAGAAAGTGCCAGCTTGCTAGCATACAATTTACTGAACTTAGCTGAATTATAAATTCTCTCAAAATCCAGGAGGTTAATCTAATCAGCATACCACAGAGCACTGTACTGCATGCAGCATCTTAACATACAGTACATCATTATACAGAATACCATTGTACAACAATAATACTTGATACGAGTGCCAATGAATTTATATTTAATATGAGCATAGATATCTTTTCTGTTGCCATTATTTTATTAGTTTCATTTTTGCAAATCTCAGAGAAACTTAGATGCTAAATGGTTCAGACATTTCAGTTAAGTGGCAGTCAACAAGTTGACAAAGGTCCTTTACTGCTTCCTCTCCTGTGCCTTACATAGACAAGACTTTCCCTAATATCCTTACTGTACCAAGAAGTGCTGTCTTGGCATGACCTGTAACCTTGCAGCAGTTCCGTTTTTATTTGCCTAGTCCTTAAAAATGTCCAATATGCAGCCCAGTGCTCTGATCACCACTGGAATCATTAAAACATTATTATTATTATTAACGTAGCAAAATGGCAGAATCATTAGGGCAATAGAAAAGATTCATTATGGAATTTGTTACCAGCGTCGCCTTACTGGCATTTGTGCCGGTGGCACGTGAAAAAACATTCGAGCGAGGTCGTTGCCAGTGCCGCTGGACTGGCTCTTGTGCAGGTGGCACGTAAAATACACCATTTTGAGCGTGGCTGTAGCCAGTACTGCTTGACTGGCCTTCGTGCCAGTGGCACGTAAAAGCACCCACTACACTCTTGGAGTGGTTGGTGTTGGGAAGGGCATCCAGCTATAGAAACTGCCAAATCAGATTGGAGCCTGGTGTAGCCATCTGGTTCGCCAGTCCTCAGTAAAATCGTCCAACCCATGCTAGCATGGAAGGCTGATATTAAACGATGATGATGATGATGATGAGTGATGATTTTAAAAGCATTGTCCTTCATCACTTTGGGATCAATAAAGTACCAGTCAAATCCTGGGGTCAATGGTATTAACTCATGTTAAAATGCTAGCCTTGTGCTCATATTAGAAATAATAGCTATTATTATTATTAAGGCAGTGAGTTGGCACAGTTGTTAGCATGCCAGCCAAAATGCTTAGCAGTATTTCGCCTGTCACTACATTCTGAGTACAAATGTTGTCAAGGTTGACTTTACCTGTCGTCCTTTTGGGATTGGTAAATTAAATACCAGTGAAACACCGGGGTCGATGTAACTGACTAATCCCCTCCCCCAAAATTTCAGGCCTTGTGCCTATAGTAGAAAGGATTATCTTTATTATTAATAGCTGCATCATTTTACTCTGATGAATAAAGATACTGGCTGTATTGAGACTTTAATTTTCCATGAGGTAGGTCTATATACACCTTATTTGAAGAGCTTGGGCTACATTGCCTTGGTAAACTACTATATTTTTTGCAAGCAGTTGGAAGTGATAAAACAATTACATTCAGATTTATAGGCACTACTGGAATTTTCCCAAGCTTTAATACTATTATTTTTATATACTTTGGTTGAGTTAGGGGAGATGTTATCTTAAGAGTTGTAGAATATGATAGTTAACTATATTTCAGTTAACAAAATCAAAAATATTTCTGTTCAAGTTAACCTGATACAAGTGATCTACTTTATTTTGTTGTTAGATACCTTAATACTTTGGTAGAAGTACATTATTATAATAATACCTTGCTTTAATTCTTTAGCTTTTAAACTGGTCATATCTGTCTTAAATGTTCTACCGGTTTTATGTTCCAACTGGCCAGATCTAGCCTCTCCCACCTACCTTACAATGTCATTCTAAAATCTTGAACCTACAAGGTAATACGTGATTAATTTTTAAAAATGGGAATAAATAAGCATTACATTTGATAAATTAATCTGGATGCTAAAGGGTTAAGAGATAGTTTTGGAAAGGACAGCTTCACTTTTTTGCTTAAAGGTTCAACCATCATATTGAGTAAATATCAGAAAACTACACTAGCACACACACACACAAAAAAAAGCCTATGGGGTTGAAATGCTCATAATGTAATAATACACACACACACACATGCATGTGTGTGTGTATCAATCTCTATACACACACACACACATACAAATGCTTATGAGATGATATGTGGAAAATTTCATTTAATATTTGTATGGTTTTACACAAATGTTCTTTATTTGCATAAACTAGCATGTTGACTGATGTAACAATTTCACTAATTATTGAAATGGTTGTAACTGGTTAATAAATATGATACCGTCATTTGTATTCTTTTGTCTATGTTTACACTCTGTGGGGGATGCACCAATCTCATAATTAGTATATTTCTTTGGATTTCAAATTTGTATGCATCTTTTGGATAAATGAAATACTAAATCTAATTTTCCTTCCTATACATTCTGTTAGATTGGATTTCACATGGAGTGCTAACTGAGATACTCACCTGGATTTCCTAAATCCCTATCCCCTTACTATGTGTATGTGTGTGTGCGTGCGTATGTGTGTGTGTGTGTGTGTATCATTTTTAATCAGCAGAAACTTACAAAAGTGACTCAAGGGCTAAAAGTTTTATGCATGAGACGAAACTTTCGGCTGTCAAGTACCTTTTGAAACTTTCTGATGATTAAAAATAATAAAAATATATATATACTCATGCACATAGTTGTATTTACCCTGTTCAGTCAAACCTACACACACACACACACACACATACATTAACAGATACAAACACATATAATAGTTACAGGTGTGGTTAAGAAGTTCAATTTTCAATCACATGATTTCAGATTCAGCCCAACTGTTCAACACCCCAAGCAGGTGCTTTCTAGCATAACCCTAAGCTGACCAAAGCCTTCTCAATGGATTTGGCAAACAGAAACTGAAAGAAGCGCATCATATGTATGTATTTATGTGTGTGTGTGTGTGTGTGTGTGTGTGTGTGTGTGTGTGTGTGTGTGTGTGTGTGTGTGTGTGTGTGTATGTGTGTGTTTGAACATGTATATGCCGGTGTGTTTGTTTATCTTTGCACTTCCATGGGTGGTAACAGTATTGTCATTTTCCCTGTCAACAGGTTGTACACTGTACCTTTCAAGATGTGTAGAATAAGATATCACATACTTGTGAGACAAGTATGGGCTAACAAATGGAAGAACATCCAGCTACAAAATAATGCCTTAATAATATATTCCTGTAACCCTTAGTAGCATAGAAAAACAAACATAAAAATGAATGAATACACATAAAAATATACACACACATATTATATATATAATTATATATATATATATATATATATATATATATATATATATATATATATATATATAAATATATATATATATATATAGTGAGAGAGCTGTATACATGTGTGCATATATATATATATATCTATATATATATACAAACATCTTTGTTTGCAATGTCCTGTACCCATATATGCACCTATATATACAGGTAGATGTAGGTATGCACATACTTGTATGTATATATGCATATACTCATCCATGCTAGCATGGAAAGCGGACGTTAAACGATATATATATATACATATATATATATATATATATATATATAAACATATATATAAACACATATATACAGACACATCTATATCTTCATCCATACATATGTGTACACATGTATACACACACACACGCACTCTTTGTACTTGATTTATTTAAACAGTTTCAAAAATAAGTGATTGAGGGTTTACCTAATAAAGTTTACAGAACCTTCTGTTATTAAAAAAATACAGTAAATAAATTTTGAGAGGGTGTTTTCTGTTACATAATTTAAGAAGCCAACAAAATGAGACACCTTTTTGCTGAATTGTATATTCTATATGGAATATTAAATAAAGGTAAATTAACTTTTAAGCATGCTCCAAGCAACTATGGTTGACATGTTTATGCTGTACTACCTATGACAAACCATGCTGTCAATGAAATATAAACTGAATTTTCACCTCCCAGAGTGGTATGTATTTGTAAAGTAGTCAGATTTGAGTGTTTACAACTACTGCATAATTAATATCAATAATAATATAGCATTGTTGGTGTAGGCAGTTGTTGTTGTTTAGAAAACTAAAGGTTAAGCAAAGTGAATGACGTTTTAATTTTAAAACATGTTAGGTCACACTCTGGAAATAAGTTATTAAAATGTAAATATTATGAAATTAGGAAAGATTGATTTTAATGAAAACAAATATGGCAGAATTAATTGAAATTTAAATTGTTAAATTAATAATTCATTCTTTTAAATTTAGAAATTATTTTTTCTTATTAATGCATTTGTTAATCAGAGTTACTCTGTATATCAGGTATATTTATTACAAAAAATATATATATAATATTGGTATAAGATAGTTGCAAAGCTGAGAAATCATTTCAAGGTGACGATACTATATAAAGAGCATAGAGTTTGAAAAGATATCTCTAATTACACAACACATATATATATATATATATATATATATATATGTATGTGCACACACAATGAAACCTATCTTAAAACTGATGAAGAGTACAGATTATATTGAGAACAGGGAAATAAATTGCATGAAACTTTAAATAAAAATATCTTTTCAGAGTGACAGCTTATTATCAACAGATTAATTTACAGAGAAGACAAATTATTTTGTAAGAAATTTAAGATATTTAACAATAACATGCTGAACATTATATATATATATATATATGCATATGTTCACAGTAACATGTTTTTGCTTCTTATTGAAATGTTGATATTTAAAGAAATGCAGAATATTTGAAAAGAAATGTATTAGTTTGTAATGTTTCAGTATGTAACATGCCATATAGTAGAATTTTGTGGAAATTAAATAATTGAGATAGGAGAAAACAATTGACAAGTCACTGTACAGAACTGAATTATCTTAACAAGTTATAGAGACATTACATTTAAAATACAATAAAAAAAATAGAAATTAAGAGAGACTCAGGAAACAGTAGTAGTAATAGTAGTAGCAATAGTAGTAGTAATAACATTAAGTGGCAAATATCAGGTAGCTAAAATATTTAAGTAAAACAATCTTAGTTTGAAGAAAATGAAAAGAAAGTCAGATGCTAATAATTAAAGTTCTCAGTGAAATTAAACTTTAAACGCAACCCTTACACACTATACCCACAAAAGGTGGTCAAGGTTAGCTAGGTTACAAAAAACTTAAACGTCACTCACCAAAATAAGAATACTAACAAAAGGAGATGTTATATTTTTAAAATAAATTTTAGTGACATATTTCATAGAATTTAAATAACTGCTAATGTATTCATGTGATTGTTGCAGTATTGGAACAGTATAATATAAGAGTCTGGTTAGGGTTTACTGAAATATCAACAGACATAACTAAATATCTAAGTTCAAAACTATTACCAGTGTAACAAAAGATATGCTAACTGGATGTAATTAGCTGCTCTGTTCTACAATATTTTGTAATGCAAGGTATTTCTTAAATAGCTGTGATGATACAGTTGGATTTAACTGGCTTGCATCCATTTTTTAAAATCTGAGAAGCTTGAGCTATATGGTATATTTTAATTAACATAATTTGATGATTTTGTAAATATTCTGTTAATTCATTTAAAGAATGTCTAAATGACTGAAATGGATTGTAATTAAGATTATAATTCTCTGGAACCTCATCTTTACAATATTTATACCTATATTATGATTTAACCAATATCATCTACAATTGCCATCAAATATCTTATTCCTGGATCTCTAAACTCTATCCAAGACTTGATTTTTGAATCCTCATTTCTTAAATAATGTCCTTACCCACTAAGTACATGCACCAGTGGCCTAGTAGATAAAGATATTATCCCTAGTTTAGAAATAATCTGAAAAATTATCATTTTAATCAATTATAGAATATTTCCATAACCTAATATTTGTTATCCAGCTTAAAGAAACCATAACTTTCCATAAATTTCACATTTATTAAAACCCTTCCCATGACCATATATTTATCATTCAATCTATAATGATTGTAGTTATTTCTATGTAGATAACTACATCCTTAGTTATTCAGAGAAAATAAAACAAATATTCATTTCACCAAAGTTGTCTATAATTCTTAAAAACAAAATTTTGTTCTATTTTGACATCCAGTTTCTTCTCATGTAAAGAGGTTGGATAATTTTGAGAATTCCAATAGCTACACAGACAGTTTCAAGTAACTGTAATTGCTTGTGTTTAATACTAATTCAGCAGATCCAGAAGACCTGCTATAAAAGGTATCCTAGCAGCAACCATCTCATCCTTTATTTAGATATATATGTATCTAGGACTACATAATGCAATGTGTGTTTAAGGAAGATTTGGCTTCTATTTCTAGCAGGTTGAGGAACCATATAGCACCCATGTTGACTTATAAAGTTGCTGTTTTACTGGAATCATTTCTAATGTGAATTATTTCACCACAATAATATAGAAGTCCATTGCCATTTTACAGTCCCCAGGAAAATGATAAAAGTGCAATACAATGCTTATTGGGAATACTTAGTCTGGGCCTGAAATACAAGACATGTAGCAGGGCATCTGAGAAGAGTTACGTGATGTGAGCTGTAATCATATTGGAGCAAAGGTCACAGCCAGAAGAACAGATCTCTTTATAATTCAAAGAACAGAAAGAATATTTCAGTGGAGTAAATAAATTAAATTATCCTTAATCAAATCTTTCTCTGACCTAATTACCTCCTTTTGATTAGCATAGATTAGATGAGTGATAACTCAAAATGCAAACAAGTCTAAATTATTCAAGAGCAAAACAACTATATATGATAAATTAATAGAACTGTCTATTCAATCGCACATTTCCAATATCAAGATGATGATTGACAATAAATATTCAGCATAATTTTAACTAAAATTTTCTTTAAACTTTGCTTAAAACAGTATCAATGTTTACAGGTGTTCTGTGACAAATAAGCTGAAGATAAAATTGTGTGTCTATGTTTGTGAGTGGTTGAAAACATTTCCATCACAATGAAGAGTAAACCAATTATATTTGATGGAGGAACTGTAAAATTGAACAGACAAGTTATTATGAAGAAATTTATGTCAAATTAAGAAAAACTCAAAAGAAAGAAAAACACTAGTTTAAGATACAGAGTCAAATCAATAGCAATCATAACAAAACAGTCTCATGTTGTTAATAAATGTTATTCAGACCTCCACACACATACACACCACCACACACATGGAGTTAAAATGGAAATTAAGTGATCACAATAGCAGTTAAGGTCAGAATTTCTTAACATTATCTGCATTGATATATTGTTAAGAACTACTGTTAACTCTTCCTTGATTATATTTCTACTAAGGGCCGTTTAAAGTGTTTCTATATTATCAAAACTTTATTGATACATATGTTGGAAAGGCAAACTAGCATGTATATCCTATTGATGTTATCTTATATATATTTTCATATATATGATATATATATATATACCAAGGTAAACACATAAATGTGAAACAAGGTGGAAAAAATAGCATTTGAATACTGGAAGTAGAGTAATATGCTTTATTAATAAAGCTGCAAAGACAACACAAAAACTGCTACTCAGAATTTCACATTCTGAACCAACTGTCCAACAAATGGGAACATGAAACTCTGAGTAACAATTTTTATAGTGTATTTGCAGCTTTATTAATAAAGTATGGATATACATACATACATACACACACACACACACACACATATATATATATATATATATATATATATA
>NC_068985.1:106669765-106677248 GCF_001194135.2 Octopus bimaculoides
TGTGTATATATAATGTTGGTATTGATTAATATTTATATATCATGTTAGTGCTGATTAACTGACATAACTGTTGCTGGTGTTAAGTAGCATGTAGTCTGTTGGTCAAATGAAAGAGGAGCAGGTTAAAAGCTTCACCATTGAAGTTATGCTAGTTGTTGCTCAAATAGCAAGACAAACAAGTGTCATTGCAAAAACAAAAAGAAATCTGAAAATATTTGTCACCAAAAACAGACTTTAATGAAATACAAGCAGAAGATAATGGTAGAAACTGGTGAAATTAACTTTCGTGATTTTAGTGCAAAAGCCAAAATAAATTTACTTCTCATTAATTCACCATTTCCTTCTCGTGATTGAAAAATGCCAGTTTATATTTTAAAATAGACAGCTAGAATAACACAACAGACTACTAATTACTTGATAATAAGTTAAAATCTAATGAATACAACCACTGTTTTTGTGCAGCTAGGATATATAAATTCTGCTTGCTTCAGTCTGACTGGCTAGTGAGAAGTTCCATGCCTACTTCATTGCTGAGTGGTTCATGGGTGAGCTATAGAAAAACTGCTCCCCATCCTGTCCATACTAGTATGGCCATAAAAATATCAGCCAAGTGAAAGAAAACAGTAAAATAAGTAGGGAATTTTCGTAGAAAAAATATTTTTATCTCTATTACACACCTACTATCTTTCATCTAAGGGAACTGTGACAAGTATTTTTTATGTAATTTAGTAGTTTTATTCCATAAAAATTAATTATAAGCCAAATGAGATTTCTTTGTCTTAAAAAAAAAAAAAAAAAAAAAAAAAATCTTGGGAAGACCTTAGCAATATTTAAGCTTCAATTCTGACCAGCTAATGAATTAATTTTGCTATCATGCAGCTTTATGTTAGAAACATTAGTTATACTACAGGACATGAAGTCAGTGATTTAGAATTTTGGAAAGAATTATACAACAAATTGTCAGACATAGTTGTCCCAAACACTGTTCCTAACAAGGAGGAAAGATAAAGAAAAAAAAAAAGAAAAGAAAAAAGAAAACAGGTAGCTCGTTTATTTACACATTTTGATATTGTATTGTTTATTATATAAACAAAGAGTCAAGTCAGTTCCTCTCAAATAAGATAGACATGATAGAAGTAGTATTAAATATAAAACAGAAACCATTGGTAAAAAGCAACAGCCAACATTTAGGAAATCAAACTGAAATAATTGAGAACGTAAACAAAAGGCATCAGAGGCAATTAGGGCAATTATATTTGTGGCAAAAGGTAGGTATATGTATATTTTGCAAGTGAAGCTACAGTAGAGATTTTTCTAATGAAAAGTGAAGTTAAAGCTGACTAAGTGAGTTGAGAGATTGACAGTACAGCAATGTAAACTCTTAATCAAGTATGGCCTCAACCAAAATATAATCCAAAAATAATTTGAGATAACAAACTCTTTTAGCAGGAATGACTGAAATACTGGATCTTTCTTTTAAAAGAATTAAACTGAGACCATAACTGACTGAAAATCCTTGTCTATGAATGGTTAGAAGTTTAGTAGCATATTTTTGCAACACTCTGGAGTATTAAAGATCATCTTCAGATATTTAGCAATTTCTGTTTTATTTAATATTTACCTCCAAAATCAGGTTCCTAATTATAGCTTTAATTAGAGGCATTGACATAAATATAGTTATGACATGTTGATATTCTTCTCTAAGGAACTTCATATCAGGTTAGTTATCAAAGTATAAGTTCATACTCAACACAGGTAACAATAAATGAACTTATAGTCATAATGACAAACTTCCAGTTACCTGTATGGTCAACATATACAATCTTGTTGGCTGGTCATTTGAATGGGATTACTAAGAGGTATCAAAAAGACTGTTAAACTATCTTTCCTGATCTGCCATTACTATATTACACTGGAGAGAACAGACACAACTAATTCAACAGGTCTCAGAGAAGAGCAAAGCTGAAGAAAGAAACAGTTGCAGAAATTTTGGGATCCAAAAGGGCATAAAACTGACTTTTGGATAATGTTTTCCTGAGTAGATGCTAACATAATGATAGCTGACCCTACTTTATAACATTTTCTAGGTCTGCTGCTAAAATAATATCTGGTTCTAAGAGGAATAGTTATCACCAAGATACTGCAGTCTAAACTGAACAAAAATTATGCAAAAAGGTTCTCAATCATCTCACCAATGCTAAGGTCAGTATTATATAATTGTTAACAGACTTCAATTTGTTAACATGGTAAAGTGTAACACATAAAGGATCCTGTTACAAGAATTTGGTCACATCACATCATCAGTCATATTGACACTGTCAATGATTTCAGTAAAGATATCAATGTGAATTTGTTAAATACTTCTTTAATACTGAAAAAGCAGATTTGTGTAAGAAATTCTTAGAAGAAACCACAAATGATCACTGTGATGATGAAGTGCTGAATAGCTAAGAACATCTCCATTATAGCATTTGGCAGTGTTTTTCAGTACTGGTAGAAATGTCATATGCATCTTAAGTCTGACTGATTGACAGATTATTTAGTTTCAAAACTTACAACATTCAGTATTAGCAATTCAACAGACAAATATAGAACAATATATAATTATAAATCAGACCAGCTCCACTGTGTCAGAATCTAATGTTGACAACAATCACCAGAAAAGACTGAGTTTCAATTATGGTATGACTATTATAAAGATGTCCATCAATCATTTCACTACACTGACTTCAGGTACTGTAAAATTGCTGCATTTCTCTTCTAATCTTACAAAAACAGTGTCTTGTTGAGCAGGGCAAGGGGTAATAACACAGCATCAAACTCTAGCACAGTTGTTCTGTCACTGCTCAAATGCCCTTAACTCTAAGCTCAGTCTGTTAATGTGTGATAGCCTGAAACTACAGGAAAAACAACAACAAAAACAAAAAAAAAAAAAGGAAAATTGGAAAAGCCAAGGTGAAATGCTTGATATAGTTATCACACTATTTGGACTTACCTTTGTTTACTATACCACACAAAGAAAGCAACAAAGAATGACATATATGTAAATTAGCATGCATTTTCCGATATGACATCAACTAATGTTCAATGGAAGAGAACAGACAGTCAATTAATGGTCCTGCTACCATAAATGTATTTAATAACTTAACTCTGCATTAAAAAATCCTTCTACAGCAGGGTTATAAGATAAGATTTTTAAAAGTATTTGTCACACACTTACTGAAAAATCACTCCAGCTGATAAGTTAAATATTTTGTAATAATTGCAGACACTTACATTAATATTAATGTTAGGGCAGAGTGTATTTCTGTTTAGTAAATATTGTTAACACAGATTAAGAATTGAGTATTATAATACACAACAGATTCTTAGTAGAACAGACCAGTTCCCAGTGAGGGAAGGAACTTTCTAAGAATGTGAGGTTCCATTTTATGTGAAGATTAATTCTCACTTCAAACTTCCACTGACTTGCAGAAAGGAAAGCCTGGTTTTCTTTACAGGGTAGGACTCTAAGCTGATTATATAAGAATCAAATAACATGAAACATAATTTAAAACAAAAAGATAAATGGAACATTACAACTCTAATAAGGTATTTAAAAGGAACCATGATATATTTAGTAATCAAATCATATATGAATTGATATGGTGGTATATTTTGTTTCCAGTTTCAATGTCCCATAAACAATATATAGTTGTGCTTGTAAACTTTCCATGTATAAACATGTTCATTAGTGCCCAAGAAAGAAAGAAATTCAGATCAGAGAAATGATAGTGGAGAAAAAAATTATAAACACATAGAATGGAACTTACTGGAGAAGTTTCTGGTTGCCAGCATAGTGGTAAGAATAACACCCTGCAAAGTGAGAGAAAGAGAAATGATAAACACTGTTGATCAACTGATTCTTGAATAACTGTATGGAAGTCTTTGGTCTGGCAATACAAAATGTATTTATGTAGTGTCAGATGAAAAGGTTTACCATCAATAGAAATGTAAATTTTGTAGCCAGTATAAGAGATAAAATATTGGAATATAGATAATCAGTAAATTTCTTTATGAGTCAGCAATATATCTGTATTTCCAAAAAATGTTTATACTGTATTGGGGATAGAGTTAGAGTTGAGCTGATCGAGTTGTGTTAGAATATACATATATTTTCATTGTTGGGACAGTCCAGAAGCAGTGCAGCATGTTGAGGTTGTTGAACCTTGGAAAATTAAATGGCTATGTCATTCCATAAAGCTGCTATATTACATTGCAATATATATGTCTCTACATGATATAAGATAGGAGTAAGTGAAGTAGCCGGTATAACAGTAAGGGAACACTGAAATCTCACTGAACATATCTTGTAATGACAATATATATGCTTGCACCAATTTTCTAACTATCTGAGTCTGAAGGATGGCCTTTGAAGGTTCTCTTAGACAGGTGAAATTGATGTCATTGATGTTACTCTTGAGCTTCTGTAAATCAACACTAAACAGGAAAGATATGGGAGGGAGAAAATCCCAAACTTTTGTGAAGAAAGGACATTGGTAATAATGAAGACATAGCTGCAAAATCTCACTCAAATCACACCTTAATGTATTAAAGGCAGAGTACACTGGAAAATTTAGTCTTGCGATGTCTGACTAAAAGATAAGTCTATCAAGACAGGTACACTTTTGCTCTTAGGTCAACTCGATCAAAGTAGACTTGGGACCAAACAACAATAATATCATGCACTCCTGCTCGTAGCATTTTTGTCTTTTTAAATGCAAGCTATCATCATCCATGTTGATGGTTGGATATCCTTCCTAACTCCATATAAATAATGAAAATGACAAAAGTATATATCTGGTAGAAGTTATAACCCTGAGTGATTATAAAGTTCTTATGCAAAATTTAACTTATGGTATGACTTTAAAGGTAATATTTATTGCCAATTAAACATGGATGTTCTGTTAGAACAAGCTAAACTGTGGTAGATACCATGAGAAACTCTTATATTGGTGTAAAATGCACACTTGTTTATATAGCTAGCAGGGAAATAAATCCCTGCCATTTTGAGTGCCAAGACCACCAGATTTCGACCTTCCTTCATTGTTTTAACAGAACACTTACATTCAAATGACAATAGATATTACCTCTTGGTATTAATACTCTGTCACTAATATCTATTTTTTTGACAAGGTATGACTTCTCGTTCCATGTGTGAGAACTAACCTAAGAAAAGGATAGTAGAAAGAATCTAACACATTTTAAAACAGATTTACTCCTGGCATTCTATTTTTCAATGTCTCCCTCATCATTAATGGAAAACCATTTTTAAAGTTCTAGAAACATGTTAAGCAGCTGGTTATCATTTATACCGTAAGTCACATTTGTTATCCTAACCCAGTAACTTTACGTGTTCCAATAAAATTAAGTTAAAGTAATTAAGAAATTAAAAAAAATTAATTGTAGTAAATTCTTTGACTAATGATGAAATAGATGCACAAGCCTTATAAATGTTCTTTACAGATTCATTCTTCTGTATAGAGGAGTAAAACTACAAAAATATTAAAGTCTTATAATAATCTTGCATATTGGACACATATGAAACCAGATGGTCAGATGCAATATATATATACAACATATGTGGTAAGTATCAAGCAGATGTTACATATACTCAGCAGATGTGATATACACCAGGTAGATGTTGTACGTATGTGTGAGAGATGAAACGTGAGCCTTTTTAAAAAAAAATCTTTTTCTTGTGAGGGAAATACACACACACATATACATACACAAATATATATATATATAGTTATATTTTGGGATGGTCTTTATTTTCTTGCCAAATAAACGCACACGCACTAGTGCATGTGTTTATTTGGCAAGAAAAAAAATGTCAACCCGAAATAAAATAATATCTGTTTCAATACACTATTACACACCAGGAATCTGGCAAAACAAATATACATATATATATATGCATGTATGCATGTATGTTTGTATGTATTGTGCAGAATTATGCTACTGTTGCTGCTGCTGAGCCCTGCATCAGTATGGATCCAATATCTTCATGATCAAAGACATCCTTGTCATGACCATCCACTCTTTTTACAGACAGTCTATTCAATGCGATTTTTCTTTTGTAAGATAATAAAGTGGGATGTGAGAGGTAGTTGGCTGCTATTTCTTGCAGGTTAAGCAAAGCATATAGGCTTTTTTGGTGACTCATAGTATATTACGTTTTCATATATGATCTAGAATATTATGCTTCAAAGTAATGTTAAAAAAAAAGAAAGAAATTGCGCAGAAGTATTACAATCTAAACATATATACCTACAATATAAATCAAGCAATAATATATCATTATACTATAAAAAATGTTAGTATACAGTATACTAGAATACTATTTCAAATATTACAAGTGAAACATATGTGCTATGTTCACCTACAATACTATTTAGCAAACATTAGAAAGAAACATATGTAGCAAAACTGTGTACAGAACTTCAAAATTTTTCTACACGATACATGTCATGTATTTAATTATAGTATATAAAAAGAAAAAAGCAGTAGAACTACTGTAGATGTGTATTAGTAGTTAAATCTAAATGTATACACGTTATTATCTACATAAACCTAGTGATCTGAAATAAAAATTAGACATTTTTTTCTTGTTTGCTTTGCAAATGTAGAAGGAACTAAACTTGAACAACAACAACAACTATATAACTACACCAAAAGAAAATTAAGTAATTTTACCTTATGTAAAGTCTCAAGGATTTGAGTAAAGCTTTACAGACAGCGAAATAGTTTTACTGTGCAAGGTGAGTGTTGGCAAGAGAGAGCCAATGTTCTTATCTCAGTGTGACACAAAGTTCAAGTGAACTTAACTGATAAACCAAAGCTGATAACTGACTGCATGAAGCACTGAATTAATTTATATTTAACTGCTTTATAACAGTCCTTTAACATCATGTCTAGAAAAGCAGCTTCAGCAGGATTTACTTCTTCTTATTAAGCTACTGTTAAAATTCAAGTAGAAAAACCTCAACATTTTAAGATATCCATCTAGTGGTGTCAGTGTGATGCAATGCATTATATATAATATATATAAACACATGGTTTCTGGCTCAGTTTTGGGCATCCTCCCTTCTCAAGCTAACCCTCCCAATCTCCTCCTCCACCTGTCCCCTCCACCACTGCACTCCATTCATCCTTGCCAGCTGTTCCACTGATTTCTCCAACCCCAGCATCCACATCAAGTCCTCAGTCCTCCTCTTATCAAACAGCCTCACGCCACACTCTCTCACCATTGCTCTCTCAGTCCTTCTCAAAATTGCCATCTCTTTCCCTCAAATACCATGTCTCATTCCCATACAGCGTTGCAGCTCTCACACAACTCCTATAGACCTTTCCTTTTGTCTTCAATGAGAACCTTTTCCCATATAACAATGCTCCACATTCCCTGAACTTCACCCAGCCAAGTCTTGCTCTTGCTGTCACA
>NC_068985.1:106677258-106694263 GCF_001194135.2 Octopus bimaculoides
TCTTCAATGAGAACCTTTTCCCATATAACAATGCTCCACATTCCCTGAACTTCACCCAGCCAAGTCTTGCTCTTGCTGTCACAGCTGCTTCACATCCACCACTTACATCCACCCTATCTCCTAAATAACAAAACCCTCTCACCGTTTCCACCTCATCACATAGCATTTCCACTGGTTACACCAGCCCTCCAGCTCCTTCCTCACATCTTCCACAAACAAACAAACTCTCTTGCTAGTCTTGGAGTCACCTTCTTCATTTTCATACATCTACCATGAATCCATTTCTCACATCTCATATACAACACCGCATTTACCATTACCCTCCTCGAACATACACCACATGGATCCACCTTACTCACTAACACTTCTCCTTCCACCCCACTCACCATTACTTTTGTCTTTCTGAGGTTTATTTTCAAACCCTTGCTTTCAAACACCTCCTTCCATTTCCAAAACTTCTCCCTCAATCCCTCCATCGTTTCACTCATCAGAACAAGATCATCCATGTACAGTATCTCCATTATCAATCCCTCTCTTGCACTCTCCATCACCACATCAACCACTACTGCAAACAGCAATGGTGATAACACAGATCCCTGATGCACACCAACTTTCACTGCAAACTCCTCTGACAGCTCTGATCCAATTTTCACTCTTGTCTTTACCCCCTCATACAAACTCACCACTGTTCTCACTATTACCTTTAGTACACCACTCTTCCTCAATGCCCACTCAATCACTTTCCTTGGAACCCTATCAAATGCCTTCTCCAGATCAACAAAACACATGTACAACTCCTTCCCCTTATCTTGGTATTCCTCCTGTAATCTCCTTGTAATGAACACTGCATCTTTTGACCCCTTCCTGGCATAAAACCAAATTGCATCTCATCCACATCCACCCCTTTCCGAATTCTCCTCTCCAACACCCTTTCCACTATCTTCATTGCATGCTCCAATAACTTCACTCCTCTATATGCCCCACAACTCATCGCATCCCCTTTCCCCTTGAAGATCGGTACCACCAATCATCTGGCATTCCTCTTCCATCCAGCACACTCTGGCAAAGCTCCATCATCACAACAATCCCTATCTCTCCACTTGCAGTTATCATTTCCACACTTACTTCTGATGGACCAGCTGCCTTTCCTATATATGCACTGAAACAATCCAGATTAATTTAAATCATAGACTTAACTATCATACTTCAGTTCTGTCAAAACTCTGACTTTTAGAGTGACCCACCTACCTGTCTATCCAACCACCTACTCCCCCCACCCTACAAAGAAAGACATATATTTCCATCTGGAAATATACTGGGTATATATTTTTAAATGTTTGTTTCTAATGCAGAGTTTTATTCAAGTCAATGTGGGTATTACATAAATTCATTTCAGTAATGAAAGATAAATTTGCTGAAGGTCAGTGCTAGACTTACTGAATTTTCATTGACTTTCTATTGTGACTCTTTCTCTAACTGAATTTTCATTGACTTTTTATTATAACTCTTTCTCTAACTGAATTTTCATTGACTTTCTATTGTGACTCTTTCTCTAACTGAATTTTCATTGACCTTCTGTTGTGACTCTTTCTCTAACAGAAACTTCACTTCATAGCAGCTTGTGTCTTCCTTTCTCATATCACACATGACTCTCCTTTGATCAGAAACTTGCAAAGTTCTATTTTGAGTTTGAAGACCTCTTCAATTTGCCTGGTGGCACAGCTTGAACAGATCTCTGTGACTCTCTGCCACCTTCAATTTAACTATTATAAAACCTTCCACAATAAAAGCAATTTTTAAATTTATCTGGTGCTTAAGTAGGTTTCACTCAAGTGAGAAACCTTACTCTTGAACACCATTCTAGTGTTAAATTATCTGGAGATTAGTTGCATTTTCTCAACCAAAGCTTTCCAGAAACATAAAAGTTACAAAAAATTGTATTTATTTTGCTTCTCTTCAGCAAGTTTAAGAAAAGACAAGTTTTAGGTAATGTGGTGAAAGCTTATTTCTGATGAATGTATTCTTCAGATAGTAGACTTTGTTGTAAGTTACACTGGTGATTTAAATATTTGCTTCATGTTCTAAGTTTGGGCTGGTTCCTTTCTTGACAGTTCAAGTATGGTGAGATTTATAGCCTGGACAGAGCTCAGAGGTTGGTAGTTTTGATACTGAGGCATATATATATCACATTGTCTGCTTCTATATAAAAACTACAATCCTTTGGAAGACACACACATAAAGAGACTATTAAATCCAAGAGGGGAGTGGTTTTAAGTTAGGAGTTAAGGATTTGAGTATGAAAGAAGAAAGTGAGGTAGAGCAAGTTGTACAAGCTATGTGCAAACAGATAAATACAAGTGTCAAGGTGTCTAGGTGACCCCCTCAAGGTACTAAGTGAATAGGGCAAGAGACAGGGGAAAGTGCTTATACAAAATGATGAAATGAATATTAATTTTCAAAGAAAAATATTTATTACATTAAAATCAAATCAAAGCATACTCATTTTTATAACTCCTCCCATAATTACACTTTTACTTACTCTCTCCTCCTACACTTCTTTCTTCTCCTCCTTTGGTGTCTCTATGATTATCTCTCTCTCACTGTGTGTGTGTGTATTGATGTGTATGTATAACAAATTCAATAACTGCACGTAGATGCAAATACACTGTAGCATATTATTGCGTTTAGATTCCTCCACACAATAGAAATGTTATAAAAAGTACCAGGAATTAACAGAGATTTTGCGTATCAAGTTTGCCTAGTTTTGTATATCGAGTTTCATTTCAGATCAATGATAATGTTAGAACAGGACACAAACTGACACAAGTAATTGAGTGTATTCAGTTCTGAACTGGGTTGAATTCTAACCCAACTGAACCGTCTGTTCACATTACTAAATTGATAAAATGAATATCATTTGTTATACTTGAGTAAAATTATTCAATTTTACCCTATGTCTTCAGTTTAACCATTATTAATGGAAAAGTATCCTGTATCTGACATATACAATTATATATATGTACGTGTAAATGAAAAAGTTGCGTGCATAATAAATGCTTGTGAAAACATCACGTATGTACCATATACATAAATGCAAATATATATATGAACAGATCCGATCCATATGTGCATGCACAAACGCACACACTCTCAGTCTGAAGTAATGTTGAGAGTTTTAGAATGAGATGCAGAATCATGGATGTCATTTAGAATTGGAACGAGGAGATGTCAGTTTTTTTTTTTTTTTTTACATAGAATTTGCTCATTTTACATAATTAGCACCAAATTGTAAATGTGAAAACAGAATATATATCATGCTCTCACTATATTCTCAAGTGTCCTACAAACTAAGCTATAAAAATTCTTACATCATAAATACATATCTCCTACTGAATGGAATAACAAATAGAGGAACAGTATGAAACCAGTGATAGGAGACTAACAAGCATACTACTACTACTGAGGCATTCATATATACCTGGATAGTCTGACTTCATAATTACAAAGTACAAGAAAATACACAGACATACAAATGTATGAAACTGATGGTATCATATGGATATACCCACGTATAGAGATAAATCAGGATAGATTGGCTTTGTGCATTGATTTAAGTGCTAGGACATATGAGTTACTGTATGAAACCAATAGTATGAGACTGATACATAAACTGTATGAAGGTATATAGATACATTTGGGCAGATGCACTCTGATGATCAGAATGGTATTTGAGGAATTGAATAAAAGCAACTGTATGAGACTGACACATATATAGGTATACAGATGGATCTGGATATACTGACTTGGACAGAATGAAAAGAAAATAGTAAAATACTTACTTTTAGTTTTCTCCTGGCATTGAATTTCTTCAAACAATCTACAGTTTCTTGTCGGTGTACAGCAGCAGCAACACGCTCTCGTTGCTGTGGAAAGAATAAAAAGAAGATAGTTCACATCCAAAATTTGATGAGCAGAAAAAAACAACAACTTTCACCCACAAATTTCAAAAAAAATTTTAATGAATTTAAATTACTGTATATTTTGTTAACTTTGACTGGGACACTCAGGGTGATGTAACTTAAAATTTGATTGTTTATGTGAGTGCATGTGTTTAATAATATTACTAATGAAATCTCTTTTCCCTTCAATAGAATGATGTGCAGTATTGATATTAGTTACATACTGCTCTCACTGGTCACTGGAGCAAGCTCTGCCATCCCATGGTGCCTATTTATAGCTAGATGGCTTGCACCTCTGCATGCTTTTTATTTATAGTTAAGTGGGCTTAACCTCCATATGGTACTTATTTACTATGAAGTGGTTTGTATTTTCTACAATATCTATTTATAGCTAGACAGACTTTCTATCATTCTCTCTGTAGCTATTTATAGTTAGGTAGATTCTTTTACTCTTTTACATATTTCAGTCACTTGACTGTGGCCATGCTGGAGCACTGCCTTAAAGGGTTTTAGTTGAATAAATCGACTCCAGGACATATTCTTTGTAAGCCTAGTACTTATTCTATCAGTTTCTTTTGCCAAACCACTAAATTACAGGGTCATAAATACACCATCATCGATTGTCAAGCAATGGTGGTGGTGTGGGGACAAACACAAATACAAAGACACACACACACACAAATATATATATATATATATATATATATATATATATATATACAATGGGCTTCTTTCAGTTTCCATTTACCAAATCCATTCACAAGACTTTGATAAGCTCGAAGCAATAATAGAAGACACTTACTCAAGATACCATGCAATGGGACTGAACCTGGAACCATGTGGCTGGGAAGTGAGCTTCTTACCACTCAGTCATGCCTACACCTATACATGCCTGCATATCTCTATGACACCTATTTCTACTTAGATGGACAAAGTCAGCAAGAGTCACCAGTAATAAAGCATAAATGTTGACTTTTTGGTATGTGAGCATTGTGACAATATGTCCAATTGCCACTCTCTTAATTGTAAACAAACATGGAAAACCAAATGCTACATTGCACCTCCTTGCAATTTCTACATGGACATTAAACACATAAAATCACACATCTAGGAATTGTAAGAAGTTCGTTTAAAACCCATAAAATGACTTCAGCTTTTATATTTCAAGCTGGTTCTGAGATTTCAAATTAATCAGCTGCATAACATTGTCATTAAATCTTTCGGTGAGAAAGTATCTGTAGCATCATGTTGAGGACAATGGTTTAAAAATAGTTGTGTGCGTGTGCATTATATTAAAAACATGAACAGGTTTTAACATTTTTTTTTTTTAATTAATGATACGAAAAATTATTAATAAAGAACATCAAACTAAAAGACTTAATTTCTTAATATACCACGTTTGAAAGACAAACTGTTATCCACCACCTACATATGGCTATATATACACATACGCACAGTTTGATATTCTTCTTCTTATTAATGGTTTTCTTGTGTCGGGGTGATGCTAGGTTACTAACACTGATACCAAAAGCCCCAAAAGATGGGAAGACTGATGTACAGAGTTTATATAGATAGTTTTACTGTAGTTCAATTGAGGGATAAAGCAAGCAAAATTACATAGAGAACAAGGTGGACAGAGCTCAAATTTGTTGAGCTTAGTCATTGTTTCGAAAGAGCTCTTTTAAGAATTCCATACACACATTATTAACTCGGAGTTCTAATAGGTATATATGAATATGATATACAGTAATATATATGAGGTTGTAGTCATTACACTGCTGCTACAGTTGAACACAATGGAAAGTTTAAC
Organism: Octopus bimaculoides; assembly: GCF_001194135.2. NCBI lineage: Eukaryota > Metazoa > Mollusca > Cephalopoda > Octopoda > Octopodidae > Octopus > Octopus bimaculoides. The sequence continues at coordinate 106,683,028 of NC_068985.1, forward strand.
AAATAAGATTTACAGTTACACTAATTATATGTAGTAGTAGAGGTATTAGTAGGAATTATTACAGAACTCCCAATATTGTTTAAGTGCTAAAAGAACAGCAATAAAGATGATTTATATTGCAGATCTATGTTGAATATTGTGAATTCAAGTATCTGAGAAACAATATTTTATGTTTTGAGTAGGGACTGGCAGGGAAGTTTTTTTTTTTTTTCTGTGTGTCTTTGCTATTTAAACATTCCACTTCATCAAATTGAAAGATAATGTCATGTTGCTGCTAGTCAGAGACCTGAAGAAAATATTGTCTTGTGAAGGGAATATGAAATACAATCTTAGCATGATACTCATTCCAGCTTGTGTTACTGATTTATGATGGACATTTGCTATCAATCTTCTCTGAAATAACACGAATGTTATTTATTCCAAAATAGAATTTGCCCAACAGGAATATTCATAAACCATACCAGGGTAAGAATTGCCACAAAGCTGATACTGTATGTAGTATAAATGAATTATGAACACAATGAAAATGTTCACATGAAAGTATCTTGGGTTTGGTTGTGTAATAACTGAGAGAGAGATTTTAGCAAAAGTTTGCTATCTAGTGAAAGCTTACATTACATTTGTACATTTCCTACTGTGAATAATTATTATTTTACTTATTTGCCATGTCAAATATAGCTTATATACCTTCAAGGATTTTAACAAACAAGGCAGAGGAGTGGAAAGTTATTAAAGAAATCCTAAGCCTTGATCTTAAGATGGCAAACCATGAAATATCAGAATATTATTTGATATAGAAGGCAAGCCAGGAGGTAAAAAAAAAATCAATCAATATATAATGACAGTGGAATGATACATCACATATTTGTTATTAAAATATTGATGGAGTCACAAGATACAATAAAGATTCTTCTGTAAATCACACAATCTTATACTTCTAGATATGTAAGCAAATATATTTTAACTGATGATATTAGTGTGTGCAGTGGAGTAATAGATTTGGTCAACAGAGCAATTACAAAGTGGTCATTTACTAATCTTTTCCAGGCACCAAAATATTTATCAGCTAGTTATACATTAAACTGAATCTTCATGTAGTATTCATTTACATGCAGATCGAATGTATCATCTAACACTATTTATTTATAATGTAGTTTTATTGCAAGGTACAAATGTAGCAATAATCATTGGTTTAAAACTTTGACCACTTTGACAAATTGTTAGACAATGTTAAACTTTCAATAAATATCACTAGAAGATTAAATATTTGAATAATAAGTATTTGATGAACTTTCAGACACAGGAATATCACAACACATTTCCTTTCATTAAATAAATGAAGTGAAGTACTTACACAAATCCAAGGATGTTTCAGAGCCTCAGATGCAGTGATCCTTTTGGCAGGGTTCACAGTCAGCATACTGTTGATGAGATTCTTTGCCTCTGGGGTCACAGTGTCCCATTCTGGTGAAGGATACTAGAAGATACAAGAGACAAATTTACATTAAAAAAATTTCACTTCATTCACTTTATATATATATATATATATATATATAGGCATTGCTCATTTTGAGTCATATTTTTTTTTGACTTTACATCATTTTTTAAGAAATTAATGGAAAAAAATTAAACCCAAATTTCAGTCAATCTATTCGATTTTATATCAGTGTCAGCGAACATATTTAAAAGCATTAAAATTTTTTAAATACCTAAAAACCAATACTGAAGTAGAAAATCAAATAAAATACATGTGAAAATATGTACAAACGATTGATTGAAACAGATATTTGTTACTGAATTTTTAAAAATGTTTCATCAGGTTACTTCAGGCTTTTTAGTTAAGTCACATGTCTTGGAACCAATTACCAATGTAAGCTGAGGCATGCCAGTGTATGTGTGTGTGTGTGTGTGTGTGTGTGTGTGTGTGTGTGTATATATATATATATATATATATATATATATATATATTTATATATTTCATCATCATTGTCATTTAATGCCCACTTTCCATGTTATCATGGGTTGGATGGTTTGACAGGACTGGCAAGCTGGGCGGCTGCACCAGGCTCCAATCTGATTTGGCAAGGTTTCTACAGCTAGATGCCCTTCCTATCACCAACCATTCTGAGAATGTAGTGGGTGCTTTTTATATGCCACTGACACTGGCTTCAACCATGCTCAAATGGTGCTTTTTACATGCCAGTCAGGTGGGACTGGCATCAGCTATGCTTGAATGGTGTCTTTTTACATGCCACTGGCATGGGCCACAGTCAGGTGGCATTGGCATCGACCATGACTATGATTTCACTTGGTTCAACAGGCTTTCACAAGTACGGTATCTTGCCCAACGATTGAAGGGTGCTTTTAAATGGGCCAGTTATGTGACACTGGCATTGGCCACAGCTATGATCTCACTTGGCTTGCCAGGTCTCCTCAAGCACAGCATATCTCCAAAGGTCGCGGTCGCTTGTCATTGCCTCTGTTTCACCACCTAATCCCATGTCTTCCAGTGTCTACCTCTTCAACAGGTTCCCTCCACTGTTAGGGTGTGACACTCCTTCACACAGTTGTCCTCATCTATATTCAACACATGAGCATATGATTACAGTGTAGTCCATAGTAACCATGGACATCAGGTAGATCATCTTTATGGATTCATTTCTTCAGGCGATATAACATTAATGGATGTTTAACAGAGGGATGTTTATCCTTTTTAACCAGTATGAAATTTGGTTGAGTTATATATATATATATATATATATAAAGATATAGATATCATTATCACCATTTTAATCCCACTATTCCAGATTCTTTACTGATGGATGCCATACTTGTCACCAAACTGCTTCCAAACAAGATAATATATACCCTTGACTAGGTGTGTTTTTCATGAAAGACAGGAATGAACAACTAGATTTGTATGATTGTAGTGCTTGCATACAACCATCATGTGTCAAGACAAGCATACACATAAACATGCACACACATATATGATGAGCTTCAAGTTTCTATGTACCAGATCCACTCACAAGACTATAGTCAGACACTGGATTGAGTTCAAAAATAAAATGTGTATGCAACAAAAAAAAAAAGAAAAAGAAAAAGAGGGCTACATATGCAGGTACCGAAATATAGGCAGAAAGATATTCAGGTTATGTATATGATTAATTGTACCTGGCTGAGTTAATCATGAGCCCTGAGGATAATCAGGGAAGGCACATTGCACTAAGTGTACAGTCCATAATATACTTTGGATCTATGCAAGGAGCAGGTTCTGAGTGAGGTGAATAATAAATAACAACGGATGGAGAATGTGTCAATCAACTACTGCTATTTCCAACAAATTTTTAATTGATTAGTGGAGACATTATATCCTTTTTATTATTATCCATTTGCTTTCATATACGTTTTTATTGCAAACTCATTTATCTATGTAATTATTGATATGACGGCCACTCTTCTTATTTGATACCCTCCCTGCAACCAGTGCATCTTAGACTTATTGCCCCTCTTTTGCAGCCTTTCCAGCTTTAATGGGGCTATATATAGAAGGCGGTTAAATAAATAAATATATACATAAATAACTGGGTGACCTTACTTTGTACTTAGCTCTGAAACCTATTGTTGAATAGAAATAAAAGATAAAAGAAACTAACTCTATCTTAGTTGTAATGACAGAGATGCTTCGCTATCTGATTCCTCCCGTACCTCATTCTCTAACCTCCTCCACTGCTATAAATCTCTGTTACCCCACCTGACATCATGTCATTTTCTCCTATAATACTACCAAACTGAACTAATAAATTCATTCTATGACCAACAATGATCATAGAAACATGGAATGGCACAAGCTGTTGGCTTTTGAGTGATTTTGAATGTTGTGATTCATGTATTTGCCTGATGAAAATGGTTTTTCTAATGATGTGATGTCTCCATTAATCAATTAAAAAATTCGTTGGAAACAGCTGTAGTGGATTGACACATTATCCATCTGTTGTTAGTCATTTAAATATATATATTTGTGTGTGTGTGTGTGTATGCATACATATACATAAATAAGTATATATATATATATATATATATATTTTTGTGTGTGTGTGTGCATATATATACACTTTCTCCTTGACTTATGACCGAGTTCTCTTCCGACTGACAGGTCATAAGTTGATCTGATCATATGTCCGATTTATATTATTCAACACTATTTTCATTCATGCTTGAAAGTGACTGAGAGACAGTGGTAGGCAGAGGATGTCTAGGTCTGAGGGAGGCTATGTTGCCAGATGGTGCCATAATTATTGTATGCACAGCTGCCCATTGCTCAAAAATTGATTTCTTATTTATTCATTTTTTGTGGTTGTAAGTGCGGATGGTCATAAGTTGGTGAGGTGTGTGTGTGTATGTATATATATATATATATATATATATATATATATATATGTGTGTGTGTGTGTGTGTGTATACATATATACATATATACACACACACACATACAGAGATATGCATAATTACACGCATGTTGACTAAACAGTACAGTAGGGTCAGTTGGGTACTGTCTGTGAGAAAAACAGCACCATGATGCAATTCACTCTGCCAGAAATTTGAAAATGATATGTTGTACTGCTTGTCATTTGCACCAGAAGCTCCAATACGAATATTTCAGAGTATTTGGGTGTCAATCTGAGGACATGTACCAAGAGTGATAAAAATCAAACATCCAGTGAACATCATGGTTTTTGGAGTGATCACTAGTGATGGTGACGTTATGCATCCATTCATCTTCCTACACAGCCTCAGACTCAACACGGAAACCTACATCAAGTACCTGAAAGAGGTAATGCTGCCCTGGGGGAAGAAGGTGGCTGCTGGAAGACTATGTCTGGCAACAGGAGTCTGCACCATGCCACACAAGCAGGAGAACACAGTCGTAGCTGACAGACAATTTCTGCGACCACATCACCCCTAGCATCTGGCCACTTAACTCTCAGACTCCAGCCCCCTTGATTATTATGTGTGGGGCGCAAATGCGCAAGAGACCAACAAAACTCCTTGTAACACCAAAGATGAATTGAAGGCAAGGATTATGGCAGCAGTCACCAACTTAAACAAGGAAACTGCCCAGAAGAGTTGCAGGAGATTCTGAAGTTGTCTGGAGGCCATGGTTGAAGCCAATGGTGATTTTATTGAATAAATTTACTTTTTAGTATTTCAAGATATTTTAATGTAATTTTGGCAAATATATCTGTTAAAGTGAGATGTGTTATTTTCATTTTTGTGTATTTTAGACAACAGTTTATTCACTGCACCCTGTATATGTACATACATTACATACACATGGGCATTGTGTGCTTGCATGTATGTATGTGTGGCTGTCTATATATATATATATATATATATATATATATATATATACACACACACACAAACACACTTACATATACCTACATAACTCATTTGTTGTTTCAAAAAGTAAATGTGAACACATATTTGGATTTGATGGAAGGTTACTGACATAACTGAAAGTGCTATCACATCATGCTGGGTTATATTTGTTTCTTATAGTTGAAATGACAACAGTTGAAGAACACAAGTAATAACAATGAATGTCTTTTTTTGATATGATGGAGAAATAATGATAGCAAAGTCTTTTCTAAAGGATACTGGGAAAACATATGGAAGGCATTAGATTGGCTGTCAGTTGTTTGTTCAATGTGTGTGATTATATGTCTATGTGTGCATGTTTGTGTATATGTGAAAATGTGAAGTGCATATATTTATGTGAAAGAGGTGTGTGTGTGTGTGTGTGTGTGTGTGTATGAAAGAAAGAAATAGAAAGTGACTGAGAATCTGAAGAAGAATGCAATGTGTGTCTGTTTGAAATGGAGACTGAAGAGATGTGTGTACATATGTTTGCTTCTTCATTTCGTAAAATCCAACTCACAGAGTGCTTATAGAGGACAAAGAAATTGGAATGCCCTTTGCTTATCTTAAGCAAATATTTCTATATACTCATAAGAAATAGAGGCTTTAATTAAATTGTTGAGAATCATACCAATATTTGACCACATCTGATAAGTGTTGGTCAACTGAAATGAACACTGTTTTTGGTAAGATACAAGCCCCACATGGCAGAAGCAAACACTAGAATGAAGGTCTAGAACAAAAACCATTACATTTTAATGGCAAGACTAAGATATTTGCAAAACACCAACAATGCTTGAAATTTTACAAGACAAAATCTCAGCTTTTTATTTCAATCAATTTTATCTCAAGTTCAAAAGTTTTGAACACCTTAACAAAGAATATTACATATAAATAATCGGTCTACATATCATGCTTATTAAGAAGAAAGCATGTTAAGGTATAGTTGACTTCCAACTAATGTTTGTGTGGACTAGAAATTTTTTTGTGTGCCATTAAGTTGAAAAAATTACTAAAACAACTGAGCACACAGTAATGAGTGAAAAATTAATGATTAAGCATTGATAAGTGTAGAAATCTCAGTTACACTTACAAATCCATAGAGTAATGTTGATCAGGTATCAGAGAAGGTGAACAATTAGTTGTTTTTTGATACAGTATGCTTTCGAACACATATCTGGGTGGAACTAATATAGCAGAGGTGGTTTTGTAAATGTACTGCTAATGTAAAGTGGATTGAGATTTTTACCTTCTCAGAATGAATGAAGGAGAAACATTAAAACCAATGTGGATAGCATAATGAGATAGCACTTAAAAGCCAGTCCAAATATTATCCTAATTTACAATGTAGGAAAAGAGAATGTTCTAAATCTGTAAGGTCTGTGTGTGATGTATTACAAAGTGACAGAGAAATACACCAGCACTCACATCACTTTCAGAACTTTATTCAGTGACTGAAGCATAGCAGGTGAACTTGCTTTCTCTTGTATAGAAAAATATTCTATAATACATTCTGCAGAGACATACAATATAAATGCACATATTTGTGTGAATGTATGTAAATATGTGTATGTGTAGACGTGTGATGACAGTTTTTCCATCAATCTGATGTTGACTTAGCAATTGTAAAGTAAATAACACACAGATGCTAGATAACACAATGAATTTTATAGTGAGGAAGAGCTGTACACACATTCTTACACAATATGCCCAGTAGAAAGAGGAAGTCAAGACAATGGAGCTTGAATGAGAAAGCAGGAAATTACCAAAATAGCTAAAAGACCACCAGACCTTAGAGTACCATCTAATTACTATGATGTTTTATAATCTGGACAGACATTTGCCCAGTACCATGGCTTCTCACCCAACATAAGAACGTTATCATTTGCACCAGTTGCTTCCATTGAATAAAACATGAACATCCCACTAAACATACACAAACACAGATTTTTTGTGCATATGTACACAGTATTGGATGGCCAACATTCCTCTGAGGTCACTCATCTTCTGATCATGTATTTCATCCAGTAGTGTGTCCAAAATAACCCTCCTCATCAAGCAACTAAATTATTTGTGTAGATGTGTGCCTGTGTCAGTAGTTAAATGGGCAACCCACCAAACATGCACACACACACACACACACACACATACGTATGCATGCATGCATGCACGCACGCACACACATTCATTCAAGATTCTAGTTATACTAAGTCTAGTATTTCCTTCATTGATATCTATTTATCAAATGACTTAGCTTCTATAAGTTAGTGCAATAAAAACAGTAAGGTATAGAACCTAAACATGGAAATATTTTAGAACAATGCAAACATAAACAAGGGCACATAAAAATGTGCATGCGTGCGTCCGTCCATCCATCCATCTATCTACGCACACATACATATTTTTGTACATAATAAACATACACACATACACTGGGATTCTGTAGTTTCAGTCTCACATGTTCCACAAGGCTATATTAAAAGGAACTTGCTTAAGTTATGCATTCGAACCTAGAACCAATTAGCTGCAAAGGGAACTTTTAATTACATTTGCTTGTAATTCATCAGTTACAATGACAATCAATGGAACAGTCTGCTTGTGAAATTAACATGCCAGTGGCTGAGCACTCCACAAACATGGATACCCTTCATGTAATTCTCAAAGAGATCCAGTGTGACACAGAATGTGACAAGGCTGGTCTTTAAAATACAAGTACAGCTCATTTTTGCCATCCAGTGAAATAAAGTGTCTTGCTTTAGGATACAATGCGTTATCTTGTGATCGTGAATTGAATACCATTAAGCCACGCGCCTTCACTGTATATGTGTGTGTGCATTAATTTATTAAATTAATGACTCTTACTGGACTAGTCCTGTTTCTCAAAAAGAATTCATCATCATCATCATTTAATGTTCGTTTTTCCATGCTGGCATGGGTTGGATGGTTTGACTGAAAACTGGTAAGCCAGGGAACTGAATCAGGTTCCAATCTGATTTGGCAAGGTTTCTACAGCTGGATATCCTTCCTAACACTAACTACTCCAAGAGTGTAGTGGGTGCTTTTATGTGCCACTGACCTACAGTCTCACTTGGCTTGATAGGTCTACATAAGTACGGTATATTGTCAAAGAGAGTTCTGAGAGAATTCGAGAGGATTCTGAGAGAATTTGGATAATCATCATTTAAGATTAATTTTCCATGTTGGCATGGGCTGGACGGTTCAACAGGAACCAGTGAGATAGAGGACTTGTCAAGCTCAAATGTCTGTTGAAGCATGAGTTCTATGGCTGGATGCTCTTTCTAATGCCAACCACTTTACAGAGTGTACTGAATGCTTGCTTTTCACATGACACCAGCACAAGTGAAGTTACCAGATAAATCACAGAATAAAGTTCCTCAAATGAGAAGGGCTATTAAGTATTGAGGGAGGTGGCTTTATGCCAGGTGATATAAGAGACAGTTCTTAGTCATATGTGTGTGGAAATGTAGGGTTTGGACAGGTATGGTGGGAATGATCTGTAGGGTCTTAGATGTACATTATTATGGAAGTGAAGACAGTGGTGAAGTCTAGAGACATCTATACTGATAGAGAGAGAGAGGGGGAGGGGATGGAGAAAATTATTGAACACATCAATAGGTACAGAGTGTTGGGATAGATTCTTTATGTGAAAAGATAGTGCTTATAGAGAATAGAAAGGTTAGAGATGTAGATAAAAATAAATGCACTCATGAGTTAAATATACAAATAGACAAAGATAAGTAGATATAGGAGTTAATAAATTACAGCTCTAAAGCTGATTATTATCATCATCTAGTAAAGGTTTGTCAGTACAATACATTTGTATATAAATAAATGGTATGGTGGTATAATTAGATTTTAGAGATAAATTATGTCAGTGGTGTATGTTTTGGCCACTTATTGACTTTTGGATAGCTATAGGGGGAAGGTCATCCTTAAAATTCTACTCTTAACCTCACATCAACACCCAAGAATACATACACTACTAATAAGAACAATCCCAGGAACTATGCCTAACAGTCTACCAAAATCTTTTAGATATCAAAGAGACAGATGCTAGTCACCAATACAAAGAAAATATATAGCCATAATCCTTAACAGTCCAAGAGACTTCACTGACTTACCCAAATTTAACCCTTACGTAAATTTTCACACTCTCACAGCAAGTGCATTACTCACAATTGCTTATAAATTACTGTCACTCATGTTTGATATTCTCTGAAAATGCCTGATGGTTCAATAAAATGACTAAGCTTTATTTCAGCCCAAACAAAATAAGATATTTTGCCTAAACATGAAACTTGAGTTGCTGCTGGAAAGCCATTAAGTCACTGTAGCTTTTGTGTGTTTGTATTGGGTTGTCTGGAAAGTTCGTGCCAATTTATAGTAGCTTACCTTTCGATTTATTTGAAACCACCTCAATTCTGGGAAGAGGGTATTTTCAAGTTAAAGGAAAGATGGAGACACATTGTGCAACAAAATGGTTCATATTTGGTTGTTTAAAAAGGTAATGGCAAGTATTTATTGAGTTTTTTCTTTCCTTTAAAAATCGGCACAAACTTTCCAGACAACCCAATACATAACATATATATAAGTATACACACAGTCATAATTATATACATATATAATCATAAGCCATCACACATACATCACTGCTATCATCTTTTGATTAATTCTTTAGCCAAGAAACAAATATATAAGTGTTATTCATAGCTGGATTTATGCCTAAGTTGGCTCCAGTCATGATATAATCTTCTCTGTTTCCTCTCAATGTTTAATGGTCTAGGTGTATAGAAATAAATGGAAATTTTTTAATCATTAAATATATGCACATACATACCACATTCTTGAAAATATTAGATTAATTTAAACATATATCATATGAGTTTATGAATCATGTACTTATTTTCAACAAATCTATTTAACATTCTCTGTACCTAAATCACTATTGTGCACTGATAATGTAAATTACATGTACAAAGCTTATAGAAACTATGCTTTGTCTCTGTATGCCTATATATATTTACAAACACATACAGAGGAAATGTCTGGGCATGGTGAAAATATTACCTTGTTGGGAAAACAGATTGGCAACAATGAGCATCCAGCATTAGAAAATCTGCCTCAAATTCCAGCTTACCAATGTAAAGCATAGAAAAGTGATGTGATGTTAATACAATGATGGTGATAACATGATTATATTACATATATGTGTGTGTGTGTGTGTGTGTGTGTGTGTGTGTGTGTGTGTGTGTATATATATATATATATATATATACACACACACACACACACATAAACATGTGTATGTACGTATGCGTGGTTGTATTGGTAAGCTGGAATTTGATGAGGAAGATTTTTTTTATTGCTTGTCACCAACCTACAAGTAAGATAATTTTCCAAGTAAGATCTCTTAATATTTCCTCATGGCCAAACATGTTTTTCAAAGAGGATCAGAAGTGAAAAACATCACTTGTATGGTTACTCATTTACGAATATCACAAAATATCAAGACAAAGAGACACAAGCACACACACACTCGATGGACTTCTTTCAGTTTCCATCTACTAAGACATTAGTATAACAGAAGACGCTTGCCCAAAGTGCCTCACAGTGGGACTGAACCTGAGACTATGTAGTTGGAAAGCAAACTTTTTAATGACAAACTTATGCCTTCATATAGCCATGCCCAAAACCCTTCCCTGCCATAATATACATGCATGCATGCATATACACACACATTATATATATATATATATATATATATATATATATATATATATATATATATATATAT
>NC_068985.1:106695928-106725634 GCF_001194135.2 Octopus bimaculoides
ATATATATATATATATATATATATATATATATATATGTATATATACCTGCTTTTGACTTGCACCTGTTTGGCAAATGATCTGAACTGAATTACGTGTTGTAACTTAAACAATTGTAACAAGGAAGTGAAGTGGTAAGAGAATGTCTACACTATACTAAGACAACTTTAAAGACAAGAGGTAAGTTATCAAGACATACAGCTATGTGAATTAGTTTTATAAACATCTGAACAGACCACCTCCAATTTGCAATGAAGTGTAGTCATGATATATCAAAGAAATGAACTGGTTTTCAAGAAAGCATGACCTGACATAATGGACCAAATAGAATGAGTTGTGTACAAGAGAATGAGGAATGAACATGAATGAGTGAAATGCTCAGCTACATTGATTTCTTAGCAGATTCCCTCCAGTAAACTTAGCAGATGTAAACAATGTTGATGTTGAGAAAAGAAAGAAACCATGAAAGAAAGAAATAGTCATTATAAAGATAATTGTACATCTTTACAATCATTAACCAATAAACTTTCAAGAGCTGAAAGAATTGGACAAGACAAAAAAGAAAAAAAAATTAATAAAGCCAGTATCAGTTAGTAAAAGCAATTTGATGACTAAAAAGAGCAGATGGTGATTAAAAAGGAAACAAGACGAAAGAAAGAGAACATATGAGATAAGTATCAATAATGAAATCAATCTTTCATAAAAGACGGCAATTGAAAAGAATGGTGAATAACAAAATATTCATATATATTTTTACTCCCCATACTGTTTTCCACCAATTTCTCCATGTTAGCATAGTGAGAACAGTCTCAGCAAACCTCAATATTTGTTTGTATATCATATGGTGTAATCATTTTAGAAGATGGATGGGTATCTTTTCTATAACTAAGTCACTAGCCATCCCTGATTTGAAGACTTATGATTAAAGACATTTGAGCCATAACCACTCCATCTTTATTCAAACATATCAGTCTATCTAGGACTATATTATCTAATGCACACTTTTGCTTACTTAGCTCTAGGTCAACCCTTTCTAACCATATCCAATCTGTCTTTTAGTCAGACATAGACTATATTGAACTACATAATATGTCCTTCTCTTTTGAAGACAATAGGATGTGATTTTGATTTGAGTGGTATTAGGCAGCTATTACATGGAATCATATGCTTGGTTCAATTTATATTGATAAGGAGATACTTTATCACAAACTTTTCTTTCTTTCATAGAGCTGGTGATCTCTAGGGTTAAACAGTGTTATGTGGTTCTGTTGAATAAAATGTTAGGTAATCACACAGAAAGTTAGTAGGCAAGGAAAGAACAGGTTTGGAAAAGTTCACAGAGCTATTAGCATTGCCGGCAACAAAGGTATTTTTCTCGAAATGAAGGATAGCTTGTGTGATGCTTGAATTAGAATTGCAATGTTGTGTAGTAATGAGACAGGTCTTGAATGAAGAAAATTTATGTAAACTAGAAACAAATTAAGCTAGCATGCTTTGATGGATGTGCAATATTCCTGTGCATCAGCATCAGAATACAAATGAGATACGAGGAAAAAAAGGGTGTGAGAGGAATCAGGTACAGTATGCAAGAGAAGGGTCTCCTGGAGTGGGCCTGTGATGGGTATAGCATAAGATTATTGTATATGAAAAGTACTGAATAATCCAAATTAGTGAAACTTGTGAAAGGAAAATTTGCAACAAAGTGGTGAAGGCTGACCTGAAGATGCTGCATCTAATGGAGAACATGATAAAGGACTATACTGACTGGTGATACATGGTGCTACAGAATGTAGCCTGACACAAGAGTAGTGTTTTAGAAAACAGTAATGTATATATGTGTACCTTATCAATCCTACCTTACTCCACCCTGCATCTCTCCCTCACTTTGTATTCTAAATCCTCCCTCTATGACTCCTGTTTCCTCATCACTCATAGTTCCTTGCGCATTTCCCTTTTTCCCACCACCTGGGACAGACCACATCTTCATCACCCACTGATTGAGGCTGTACTTGAATCATCCCCACTGGCCCAACACACAATATATTTGCCCTGCTTTACTCAACCTGCTGTAATATCAACCCGTACATCTCTAAGTTATCTGCATTGCCACCTAAAACCTACTCTTGTTTTCATCTCATTACTTTCCCTTACACTTCCAGGGTGACCAAATTTCTTTTTACTGTTCTCCTTCAATTCACACACTAACCTCATATATTGATATGACAGGATTCCATACAATTTTTGTCACTCAAATTTTACTTATTAGGGATTGGTTGACTCTAGGCTATAAAAGAAGACATTTGCTCCAGGTGTTATGCAGTGAGCCAGAAATCAGAAACTATGGTGACATGAAGCAAACTGACTAACCAAATACCTATATTATACATAATTTATATACATATGTGTAATTTATTATCCAATATATATATGTTTTTAGATATGTATGTGGCGGTGTGTGGCTTAGTGATTAGAGTGTTGGACTCATAATCATAAGATTATGGTTTAAAATTCCTGGACCAGATAATGTGTAGTGTTCTTGAACAAAACATTTCATTTCATGTTGCTTCAGTCCACTCAGCTGGCAAAAATAAGTAATCCTGCGATGGACTGGTATTCCACCTACGTGGAGAATATATGCACCACAGAAACTTGGAAACTGGCCCTATGAGTTTTTAGGACTTAAAAAGTATCTTTATCCTATCTAGAGATATGTATATATGTTTGTATATTTCTTAATGTTAAAATAAAGTTATAATTTTAAAGCAAGTTTAAGAATAACAGAACATTTATTGATAGAGTGATTTTAGATTGAGAGTAAAGTCCAATTTACAGTAAAGATAAGGTTGACTAGGGCACCAATTTAACCTATTAGCTGAAAGTGATCTATGATTGTCCAAGAGGTGAATGGGATCAGAGGCAGGCTTATAGTGAATAAAAATTTAGCATGTGGTAGATGCACCAGAGTAATTAGCAGTGAAATAAACTTCTTCCAATGCTTGGAAGGTTCCATAGAAGTAGTTGATAACTTGTTTACTACATACTCTAATCAGCAGTGGAGGCGGGTGCTCTGAAAGCATAGTAGCAAGAATAAGGATAGGGTAGAAAATGTTCAACAAACTATTATGTCTGCTGACAATAAGGGATTCACTCTTTTAGCAAAGAGCAGATTGTGCAATACTTGTGTGCAAACTGCGATGCTGCATCTTAATGCGGCATAGGTATTGAATGTGTGTGTAAAAGCTGGGAAGACATGAAACAAGCATGTTCTGTAAGATGTGTAATGTTAGTGTGTAATGTTAGTGAGCTATGAGAAAAAAAACTAGGTATGAGAGGAAACATACTGAGATCAAGAGAGACAAGTGCATTTGTATGGATTTGTAATGTATATGGATGATAATAGCTGGGTAAAGCAGTGCCAGGAAAGTATGGGAGAAGAAGATCAAAGAAGTTATGGGTAGAAGCGGTGAAAGAAAGTGGATCATGTGATGTTGAACCTCATGAAAGAGATGACAAAGATGTGCTACAAGTGATAGGATACTGTACTGAAGAGGGCCTTCCCAATCCATACTAGCATGGAATAGGACATGATGATGATGACAATGAATATGTGTGACTATGTATGGATAGACCTTCTATATATATTTCTTTGTATCATTTTGCATTTTTGTTGCTGTTCTTCTCTATATTTTCATTTTGTTTTATATATATTTTTCTGTTCTCCTCTTAATGCATTTTTAGTTACTATTTAGTCTGCAGACACCATCACTTCTGTTATTGTACTTGACTCTATTTATTCTGTCCTTGTTCATCTACCATGTTTTCTGATTTATACCCCAGCCCCTTATGTTACTGACACTTCCAAATTGAACAATACTGTGATAATAATTTGGTCAACAACTGATGAGGGATTGAGTGTGTCTACATCCATTGTGTGAGTATTTTTTCTGTTTTCCCTATAAATTCCTTTGAGATTCCTCTGTGCTGCCCTTTTCATTATATATAATACTATACATACACATTTGTTCATTCATTTGCTTGTTTTATATCTGTTTTTCCAAAGTAGCATGAGTTGAGGGAATACACAGTATTAAGGTATCAGTCTTTTTTTTACAGCTGGATTCACTTCCTACCACTAACCCTTGCTTGTCTTTCAGGTAATGGTGTTTTCATTCCACTTGTCTTTGAAAGGGAAAAGCTACCAAATAATTTATTGACAGAAATATCAACAATGCCCAACTTTCCAGAGAAACACAGAATGTAAACATGCAGGCAGGCACGCACACACACACACACACATAGTCATGAATATGAATACACATATAGACATATGTATATACATGTATTTATTTGGAACTGAACAGGAATCAAATGTATACTTAATCATACATGTTCTCCCTCTTTATCTTTCTTATACGTGTGTGCGTGCGTGTGTGTGTGTGTTATCAGAAGGAAGTGGAAGTTTTATAGAGTGAGTGTAGTCAACAGGACACTTGAGCTTAAAGGTTAACAACTGATAATGTTCATATACATGTATGGAGTCTGTCAAAGTCAGTGTGTAAATACATAAATGACAACAACTACAGAAGACAGTAGTGGTTTGGTTTTCTGTGGCTTTTACACACAAGGTTTTGGTGACATTTAAAACCAATAAAGACTGAATTGTTCACACAACACAAACTTGTTATCACAAGAATATTCATCCTGAAATGCTGAAATAACAATTCTGATGAATGACAAATAATTCTGTGTTCATTGCTGTAGAATAGAAAGTAAACTTTCAGCGAGTCAAGTCTGGGACCCAATTTTGATTCCTGATCATATTTATTCAGTGTAATTCAAGGTGAGTAATGTCTATAAGAAATTCATGAATGTTATAGAAAGCCCCCACACTCCCACCCCTGAAAGTCAGACACTGATAAAAAGAATAAAGGAAAAGAAACTGTATCAAATTAAAATATACAAATACAAAATATTGATTTCTTATATTGATTGTTGAAAACAAGGAGCACTGATCCTTATATATTACAGATACAAATTGTACTGACCCCCAACAAAGAGGGGAGGCAAAAATATACTCTGTCATCATTTGAAACCAGAACAGAGGCATGAGAATATATTTTCTAATATACTTAACATAGTACAGTTCTTACCAATTTTGCCTTTTGTTTTTTTTCTTTTCTGCAATAATCATAACAATTACAAGACTACAAATTTGGAGAAGAATAAAAATGACTGAATCAATTTCAGTATTTAAAATGGTGCTAATTTTATTGACCTTGATAGAAGTTAAACTCAGAAAACAAAGGGGTGTAACTAATACCACAAGGTATTTTGTTAATAATAATAATAATAATAATCCTTTATACTACAAACACAAGGCCTGAAATGTTGGGGGAAGGGATTAGTCAATTACATTGATCCCAGCATGTAATTGGAACATATTTTATCAAACCCAAAAGGATGAAAGGTGAAATTGACCATGGTGGAATTTGAACTCAGAACGTAAAGATGGACAAAATGCTGCTAAGCATTTTGCCTGGCATGCTCTTGAATCTGCCAGCTCACCACCTTAAAATAATAACAAATAACAACAACATTAATAATACTAATTGCTTCCATAAGCACAGAAGCTCAAATTTATAAATGAGATAAGAAGGGTAACATTCTTAGACTATCAAGCTGGATCAGCTCTAAATATGAATCAAACTGAACATCACGAATTTGGTTTTCTAAACAGAAAGGGAGTCAATGAGTTAACAAAAGATCCTCTACATCAGTGGTTCTCAACCATTTTTTCCTATGAACCCTTTTGATTTCTATTTTACTCTGGTGGACCAGCATAACCATTTGATGTTTTAAAAAATCCTATTATATTTTTATAATTAAATATTATCAAGAATTGTATTTAAAAAATTGTTCCAATATTTTGTGTATTGTAGAAGTATAACAAATTTATTGCACATAAATTTTAATGATGAAATCTTATATGGATCCCCAAGGGTCATGTGGCCCTCAGTTGAGAACTACTGCTCTATGTGGTTACTTGATAAACACCTATGTTAATGTAACAATATTGATCTAGAAGGAAAAACAATAAGATTATAATACTGTTACATGTGCCCAAATTTAACATCTAAGAATTTTTACTGATCATATACAAATTGTCTTTAGTGCACAGCAAACAAGGAAAATATTTTATTGATGTTTGTGAAGTGCAGAGTTAGGTTTTATCATATAATGTGTTAACTATATTAAGGGTCAGTTTCACACAGAGGTTCCCAACCTTTTGAATACTGTGGACAGCATCTTCAATGTACTATTAATTTGAACAACAATAATCAAAAATTATTTAACAATGTTGCCACACTCTACTCAAATAGTTTTAAAGGTAATACAGAGATGACCCTTTCTATAACTGCTTTGCCCACAAAACTCAAGTTGCGGGGAACCTTGGTTTAGAAATCTAAGGATGTGATGCTTCACACGTTCAAGGAAAAAAATCCCAACTAACAGCTGTGATAGTAAGCATTATGCAAGTGAAAATAAGGAAGTTGTTGTAGTTGTCATCACTGTTTGAAAGACTAGAGAGTAAAGTTAATCAGAACACAAGGGAAATGAGGAAACAATAAAAGAGAAAGTGCCAATAGTGGTAATGTGTATGAGCAGTGGGTGTTTTCTAGTTGCCCACCGGTGTATGTGTGGCCAGATACTCTTACCACAAAGCACCAATAGACACGAGATCGCTCTTCTTCCGTGGACTTCTAGGAAATAAAACATGTATAAAACCATAAAGCCATAAAACACGTATAAAGCCTTTGGTCAGTGTGGGAATATAGTAATCAGTTATAGAGAGTAGCTAAAAGTATGGCAGATAGATGTAAAAAATAAATGAGTCAGTGTGTGGGTAAATACCAACATGACATTGACATTCTTTGATAAAAACTAAGTCTATAATACCAGCAAGTGCACAGACACATATATATATATATACACACATATATACACACACTGTCAACAGTGTACATGCAGGGTATGCTATTTCTAATACACTCTTTCTATAAATGTCATATTTTATTTATACTATATATAAACTATAGTATCTACTATCATTTAAAACATTTGGTATCTAATTAAGAAAGAAACATATTCAAGTTCAGCTTACCTTTGTATGTTCAGCATCATGTTTCAATAGTCATTGTGTGTGTGTGTATGTGTGTGCACGTGTGCTTGCGTGTGCACACATGCATGTGTGAGTGTGTGGGTGCATGTGAATGTAATATATGTATATGTATTGCCAACCCTGACCTGTTTCCAAGTAAGATAATGTTTCTCATGAGCAGACAAATTTTCCATGGGTGAATGGAAACAGACAACATCACTAATATGATGGCAATGTTTGCTTACAACCATCATGTGATGTCAAGACAAAGGTACACACATATATAGATACATGACAAGTCTCTTTCAATCTCCATCTACCAAATCCACTCACAAGGGGCTGTGGTTAACCCAGTGCTATAGTAGAAACTTAATCAAGAAGCCACATAGTGGGACTGCACCTGAGACTACACATGGTTGGGAAACAAGCTGCTCAATCATTCAGCCACACCTGCACAGTATAATATATACATATATACATATATATATATATATATATATATATATATATATATATATATATATATGTAGAGAGAGAGAGAGAGAGAGAGAGAGTAAAGTCTATTTGCCAATGTAAAGTGGAAGTCCTGATTAGGACAGTATTACTACCTCTTTTTAGCCCCATAGATATATCCCTATAAAAGGTTTAGATATCCTCACTGTGAAGAAATATCTCTTCGAAATAATAATATATTAAACCAGTGTATCTTAGATAAAATATCCCTATAAGAGGTTTAAATATCCTCATTGTGGCTATATATATGTACACACATGCACATACACACAAATTTGTGTGTGTGCATACATATAAATAAATAAGCATGGGTTAATCTATGCCAGCATGGAAAGAACATGTACAGGTATGAATGTAATGTGTGTGTGTGTGTGTCTGTTGAATCTTGCGTCAGTTTTGCTGACGAATGTTTCACTTTTTTAGTCAAAAGCACTACAAACACTGAATTATACTCCAAATGGCTGAGTATTTCACACTCTTGTATTCATAATTTAATCCTCAAGCAGAATTAGCATGACATTGTCTGTGATAAGACTTACTCTTTGATTTACAGGTAACGTCTATGGAACTAGGTTTCCAGACAGTTACCATCTACCTAATTTTATTTATAAGGCTTGAGTCAAACTGAGATTATTGTGGAAGGCATTTTCTCAATGGTATCTCTCACTGAGATTGAACCTAAAGCAAACTTCTTAATTCAGCTATTCTGAAAACCTTTAGTGTAACATTTGAATAAGTTAAGAATGCTTTGTTCAATATGGTAAAAAGCCACAGTAACTTTGCCAAGATAAAGTAATCATACCACAACAAGCCACAGACAATCATACAGAGGAGTGAACCAAGCAGAAAGGAGAATGATTTGAACTGACACAAGAAGTGATAGGCCAGCCAAAGTATTAGTTAAGGATAGTATTTAATTTTAATGTTAGGTTGAGATCAGCATTAAAAAAAATCTAGAAGAAAAGTTAATCTATTAACCTATTAGAGCTAAATTTCTGGGCTATTTGCTTATAAATCTTACAATTCAATAGATTTTTATGCTTGATACCTTTCATATGCTAACTAATATTACAAGATACCTATATGTAAAAGCATATAGAGTACAACAGAGACATCAAATCCATTACTTGGGTGAGAGATGGAACAAATAGCATTATTTAAACACTCAAAAATACTATGCATTTAGAAGTAAATATTATTTATAAATCCATAATACTGGGTGTGTTTGATTAAAGATGTACAATGTGAAGCATAGACAATCATTATTGGAATCAACCAAAAGCTTTAGAAAAGTGTTTCTCAAACATTTTTTTACCAATAGACCCTTTTGATTCCTATTTTACTTGGATGGACTCTCATAGCCATTTGATGTTTAAAAAAATATATATTTTTATAATTAAATATTAATAGGAATTGTTTAAAAAAAATTGTAAAAATATTTTGTGAATTGTAGAAGTATAACAAATTTATTGCAGATAAATTTTAACAACAAAATCGTATATGGACCACAGTTGAGAACCACTGATTTAGAATAACGAGAGGATGCTACATCATGGCCAGAACTATATTAGTTTAGAGTCAGAAAAATCTTAACCCCCCATCCCCACATATTACATCGTGTAATATTTATCAAAATATGTATGGTACCTGTGTATGTACAGCTATGTTACATGTCTATGAAATGTGGGCTTTGACTACAGAGGACTTATGAAGGGTTGTAAGAAATGAAGTTAGCATGCTCCACTGGATGAGTAATATCAGTGTACAAGTATGACAGAGTGTAAATTATTTAAGAGGAAACCTGAGTATAAGAGGCATCAGATGTGTGCAAGAGAGAAGGCTGCACTGGTTTGGTCATGTGATGCATATGGATGAGGACAGCTGTATAAAGAAGTGCTGAGCTCTAACTGGAGGGAACCTGTGGAAGTGCTAGACTCAGGAAGACATGGGAAAAAGTGGTGAGAAAGGGTCTTCAGACACTGGGCCTCACTGAAACCTCTGACAGATGTCACAACTTATTTGTCTTTTGTGGAGGCAGAAATCATTTGTTGCAAAAGTGGCAGTTCTGTTCTTACTATCTTTAAATCTAACCTCCTATATTATGTCCAATAAAAATTATCACCTGTGCAACAAGGCTTTATTTCTCATTTTTAATGGGCTAAAAGTTGTTCAGATTGATGGCTTTTCCAGTGCTTAAGCTGCACTTGAAACTATGGATCTCATCCATTCAGCCACAGAACCCACTATACATTTGTATAGCAACTGTTCACAGTGGATAATAAAATGGCAGAACCAGTGGAGCACTAGACAACATGCATTCAACAACATTTCTGTATATTTTGAGTTCAATTGTTTGTACTGGTCAAACAGTATTGAACTCCTGTATATGTACTTCCTGCACACCCAGAAAACCACTTTTCTGGAGCTAAGATAATTTTCTGTCTCTTCTTACTAACAAAGTTTAAGCTAGGCTCACTTTCATACCTCCTACTCAAGCTCTAAAAATATAGTAATGAGAAGCAGCTCATTAGGACAGAAAAGTTCACATGTGCATCCCAGCATAAAATCCTTTATGATGGTTACAAGGCCTAGAGTGAAGAGAATATGGCTGAAAAGATGAAATTCAGTAAACAGGACATTATGATATGATGAAGTAATAGTGGTAGAGATGATGGATTGCGAAGAGCTGCAAATTGTAATTTTTTTTATTTCTAAAGAATTATACAGATGATGAACACAATATACTAAAGGCACATTAAACATAAAAACTTAATACTTTGTATAAGTGATGAAAATTTGGGTTAATTGCTACATCAGAGAACATTGACTGATATTAAAAACTAAATGAAATTTAACTTAGTAAGTGCAAGGTAACCAATACTGAAACAATAATTGTTAAAAATGTGAATGTGTTTATTATTATTATTATTATTATTATTATTATTATTATTATTATTTATGAATATATTTTATTTATTGTGAAATGGGGAAGTTGTCATGTGTTTATGAGTGTATGTGTGCAATGATTTAAAGATATTAAATACAATGCTCACAACTCTTAAGTCAAGAAAACAGGAATGGCAGAAGATTTGAATTACTGAATAAAATTTTTGGAAGAAAATACACATCAGTTTATTCTGTGATTTGCTTGACTTTCTGATGGATTCATGTGAGATAGCTTTACTATAACTAGAACTGCTATGACTGTTGTTGCTACTACTGTAGCTAACACTGTTGTTGTGATTGATACTCAATGGTAAGCAGTTTCTAAGTAATATAGAACAAAATATATTATCAAGGGAGTCAGTCTGCTTAGTTTCTGTGTTGTCAATAGATAGCATATCCAGTAAATCAACAAGTACAAAGAAATATAGATGGACTGAAACAAATCCTTGCAGCTAACTGCAAGCACAAAATTAAGGACAAATTTTTTACAGTCAAAATTATTTGGTATTATTTAATCTGATTTGCAAACCCAAGCAAAGTATAATGCTGGTATTGCACTTTGCAAAATTTTTGAAGTAGAAGTACAATGAAGGAAGATAAGAAATTTTTAATTAACAATTTTTACAAACGTTTGCAAATACATTACATCATATAATACCTTTCTGACTGCATTAATAAACCTTTCTATTGTAGATTTTGCCTGTCACTTATGGGTAAATCACAAACAACAAGCATCAGAATCCATCATGACTTGTGACTTTTAAGCCAAGATACTTATATTTAAGCAATATCTGTCACTTGAATGTTGTGAACAAGGAACACAGTGTCTTTATTACAATTTTACAACATAACAATAAGTCAAAGATTACTTGAAAGTAGTGAACTCAAGTTAGATGGTGCAATACAAGAAGCACTAATAGTAGTAATTGCACAGCCTCAGATAAATGTTAATCACTATAATTCATATTCAATAACATATTCTGCTAATGCAGTATCAGAGCCTTTACAACACAATCAAAATAATTCTAATGATTATCTTTCTCTGGCTGCAACTAGAAAGGATTATAAATACTTTTTCCATGGTAGTAGTATTCATAAAAGACAGGATTGTCTCACCAAAAATCCCATGTTGATCAGGTGGAAAAATGGAAAAATGTTGATCTAATAATAATGTTATCAAGTGCTATTTTTACATTTATCTTTGTTTCAGATTCTGCTCAAAAATTGCTACAGCTATAATAAATAACGAAGATGTTGACACTAATTGATTCAGGAAGTACAGAAAATTTTATTGGCATTGCTTTGCCATTAATATGAAATTGCCTATTAAATTTACTTCGATAATTACAATGGCTTCTTTAACACAAAGAAATGTAATTAGGTCTTATTATTTGTAATGACAATATTTACAATAATGTCAAATTTTCAACAATGGATAATCTTTCCGTACCTTTATTGTTGGAACAAAGTTTTATGTCTCTCTATGTCTCTCCACAAAAGTGTGGAGATTAAACACAATAGTACTCCAACTAAACTTTCAATATATTACCTAACTACTGTTCTTTGAGACCCATCTCAAATTTTTAAGGATTTTGATTTTAAAAAATCAGAAAGCTATAACTATACCTGGTTCCTTTTTTTTTTGTACAATTTTTTTGGAGGGGGGGATTACTCAGTTACTTGTTAAGAGAGATATCATAGGACAGTGTTTCTCCATGAGATACCCAGGTTTTAGTTAAGAAAAATTGCAAAAAATAAAAACATAAGATTATTCACAAACTGTTAACCAGCCCACTTTTCCTGATGCATATCCCTTTCTTTTAATTTTAACTCTGGTAAAGAACATCTCAAAATATAATAACAAACTGGACTTTAAAATAATCTAATTAATAAGTACCACTGCATGTTGATGACTGATCATATATGAAATTTGAAAATACAACAAATTCATATCAGTTTTGCTCTTTCAGTTGAAGAATGCTGTAGCAACTTTTCAAAGAATAACTGATACCATAATTACTTTTATCATCTGAATGCAACATTTGCTATCATTGACAATGCTATTGTAAGTAGAGTGAGTATAGAAGTATGTAACCAAAATATGGACAAATTTAATGAGGCTACCAAAAATTATAAATAAATGTATACATAGTATAAGGATATATGAATATACTTATCTATTTTCTCGGATAAAAAAAGAGAAAATAAATTATTATTTTAGAACTTTACAACCAGATCTAGAAATATTAGAAGCATTAATTTCCTCAAATAATAAAAAAAAATCATTCCAAAGATTACTGAGAATGTTCCCATGCTGTTTCAGGTGAATTCCACATTAATTAGATGAAGTAAAGCCAACTTTACTTCATTTAAATAATGTTGGAATTGTTAGAGCATTGTGGTATGTGTTTCAGCTCTTTATGTTTTGAGTACCCAGGCATGCATAGAGAACTTGTCTGCATCTAGTCAATGAAATAGTGTCTTGAAAAAATAACTAAAGGAAAACAACAAGAAACCACTTTTGTATTCTTCCACAAAAATTCCACAGAAAGCACATAGCCACTGTCAAAGAAGTCATTGACTTGATGGCACAAAGAAGAAGAAAGCCACTTTTCACCAATTTCATGTTATCTTTTAGTATAATCATAAAATTGTGATCTTTACTTGTCGTGAATTCTGTATTATCAAAGCTACATTTGGAACAGCTGATGAATCTAAAATATTTGCACTTCAAACTAATGCCTCTGAAGTGGCCATATTTGGTGTATTGCTGCAAAATAATCAATCTTTAACATATTTTTCAAGGACACAAAGTACATTGATTGAATGAAAAGCCTTACTGAGAGTGACATAAAGTGGAGATATTGATTAATTGCAAAACCTTTCCAACTATTAACAGATCAAGAAAGTATTGTTTTTATTTTCAGCTACAAATATTTATCAAAGATTAAAATAATAAACTGATACATTGGTGATTGGAATTCTGTAAATCATTCTGAAAAAGAAAACACCATTGCTGATGCTTTCTCCAGAATATGCCATACTTCTTCAAATTTTCTCTCTCTCAAATTCATCTTTGCCATTGTGGCATTCATTAGCTTTTATCACTATAGGAAATTCAAAATTTTATTTTTTAGTATAGATGATGTATGCCTCTTGTAAAGATTGTCTTAACAAAATCTGTCAAGTCAATATGCATTCAGTGGTGCCCAACAACTAAATATTTACAGTCTAACCAAATGTTTAGGTATGTGAGGATACATAAGTATATGTGTATGAAGGTACATACAATTGTATATGACTTGAATTGATCTAGTTTCAGCTCATGAGCTGTGGCCATGCTGGGGGCACCACCATTTGTATTAAATGCAATTGTTTATAGGCTTCATGCAACTAAAGGAATCATGTATAAAAAAATAAGCACATGACCTAACATTATTAAGCAGCGTATACCAAATTTTAACTTTCTTATTTTTCATTCAGATATATTGACAAAATCAACATGGTAGATTCCAATCTGACTAGAAATAAAAAGGGCACATTGTGCTTGTGGTTTTAGCCACCAACCACAGCAACTTGAAGATGGCCAGCTTCTTTAACACAACCAAGTTTATTGTATTGAAGGTCAGCCTCTAGTAGAAACATGTCATCTGTGGCCAAGGAAAAGAAACATCTCAGTGGTAAGATGCTAGGTTTAATGGAGAATGAGAAAATACTGTAAATTGCAGGGACTTTGCACCTCTCCCTATGAAAACTTATAAATAGCAGGAATTGAGAAATTACAAGAAAACTTAATGAAATATGAAGTTCATAATAGTTCTTTTAATGAATGTATACATCATTATTTCAAATGATTTTGAGCCACAATTGCACATTAGAATTTCAATATAATCCGATAACATTTTATATCAAAGCCAGTGTATTGTATATCCTCCTCAATAATTGGAACTCTAAGCTGTGAAGAATGCTGTGAAATGTAAAATTTTGCTATGTGCATATGTGTAGAATGTTTTAAATGTAATATCAGCCATGGTGCACATGTGTTGGCTCAGGTTCATCAAATAAAGAAAAACAACAAGAATGACAGCAGAATTGAATCACTGAATAAAACTTTTGGAAGTAATTCTTCTCTACACAACATTATTACTCTATCTCTTAGTAAAAATGTAGACTGAAATAATTGTCTAGGACTTACACAAGATCTTACATAACAAACTTCTATTTTCAGAAGCATTATCACGCCAAAAAAGTAAGAAAATAATTATTTCCAAGAAAGATATTACATTCTATTCCTGACATGAAGAACTAATCTGACTGGACTACATGAGACATTGTAACAAAAATAGAAATATTTGATACTTGACATGTAGATTCAAGCTTGCTTCTATTGTGCTAATTATAGTCATTGAAGAGTTGATTTACTCATCAATTTTAAGTTCTGGAGAAAAGAAAACACTGCTTTATCTCTTACATATTCACAACTTGCAGACTTCCCTCCAGCTCTGCACTTTCTAACTTTCCAGCTGTACTTCACATCCACTAGAATCTACTTTCTAATTCTTGTTACATAGTTTTTTGTGTAAAAGACTTTGAAGCTCCTTCCTAGTGTATGAATCCCCACTACACACCCCTTTACTAACAAGATTTACTTGGGTGCATTAATAAATGTTTGGTGACTTTTTTAATATTTAAATATAAAACAATTTTCAAAAAATTTAATACAATTAACATTTAATAATTTTCTAAGGAATTATTCCTCAGTTTTAGTACAGCAAACATTAGATTTCATCAAAATTTTCAAAAACTAAGTGAAAGACTTTGCTTTTTACAATCCTTTTAGAATTATACTATGATTCAACTACTACCTTAAATCTTCAAATTACAACTCAAACTGCATGTCCCACTTACTCCAACTTTTATGCAGTGGTTCCCAGCAACTAAATATTTATAGTCTAATCAGATGTTTAGGTATGTGAGAAAATATATGCATACATGTGAGAAAGTACATATAGATGTGTATATAGTATAGACGATACATAAAATGCATTAACTCCACATTAACCATGCCACGCTGTCTTGGTCTTTACCTCTTTCAGATCTTACAGAGAACCTTGTGCAATAGACTTTTTGGATACAATGACCTTGTGGTTAAAATTAAGACACTGGACTGTTAACCTGATGGATATCAGATCAGTCTTTACTACAGTTACTATGACCTTGAGAGACATTAATATGCAGACTTCCAATATAAACCATATAATTTCAACAGACTATTTGTGATTAACCAATGAAGAGCAGTAATTAAGGTATATGAGTGTGATGGCACAAACAGCCCTCTTAACTAAGATAATATAATGATTCAGGGAGAAATCTTTAATATTGAATGGTAAACTTAATCTGTTCCCCAATTTTGCACAACATATCTGACCTTTGGGTGCCTTTAGTGGAGTATTTTCTGTTGCATACATTCAGAGGATAGCATGAACATTTCGATGAATTGTTTCCTATTGCAATATACTATGGAAAGTTTCTTATTTTCTTCCCTTCACCTCCTCTAGTTTTGGAGGACTTATAAAGAGCATGAGAACTGCATCCCTTAGTGATTAAACCATAAATAAAGGCTCTACTTGAAACATTAGCACCTTCGTTTCTGCATTTAATTTTGGTCAGATATAAGATAAAAACTGACTTATTTCTTATTATTAACAAATTTAAATATTACATTTCAGTATTTCACTGGTTGTTATGGTTCCCTAATGAGTTTAAAGTCAACAATTCAGTGGTTCTATAAAAGATTAAGTGACTTCATTTATGCCAAAAAAAAAAAAAGGATCATCTAATGTAAGAGCAGCAATTCATGTGTTTGTGCTAGTAGTCTATAGTCTTGGAACTACTAGGTCAAACCATATCAGAGCAGCCTACAGAGAGTAGCACTGGGCAAGTTATTCTAAAAAACAAAAGACTTTGAAACAATCTGTTTTCCATGCTGGCTTTGAGAAAGGTGCCGATTCATAAAAACCTTACTGCTCTAAAAGTTATACACATGATAATAATATATGTGTCTATGAGAAAATGTTGAAACCAACAGGAAAGAAAAATAAGAAATGAAAAAGAAAATATTACGAGAACAAAAATATATGGTTGTACACATACACCCTTAAATGTGAATCGTAGTTAATTCTTTAGAACACAATCAATCCTTCACTTCCATCTTGGTGCACATATCAAATTGTAGATTATGTAATGCATTACATTGCACTGTGTTGCAACAGATACTCATCTTTCTTCCTTTCCAGACAGATAACACATATATAGCATGTTACTTAATGAAGTGGAGGTATTAAAAATTGAGAAAAACCTTGGAACATTCCAGAAGGAAATATAGATAATTTTCAAGAGTTCAGCTTGCAGCTTCACATCAGCAAACTAAGAGCACTAGCTATCTGTTTAGCTCAATACTTATCTATATAAAAACATATTTTAAAATTAGTATAATCTATAGAAATCAATAAACCATTTCTAATCAGTAAAATGTTATAGAAATTTACCAAATGCAAACTTAACATTGTATTTGTAAGATTTCTACATAAAACCAAAACTTTTGTTATCAGAGATAATTCGTAAAGAAAAGAAAACTAGAAGACAAATCTCTAAACAAAAAAGAAAAAATGAATACTATCATTGAAAGTAGTGTAGTTTTGATATTTATGAATATTTAGTTAGTTTTTCAGCTTGTCCGTAATTGTGATGGTCTAAGACATTTAAAAAATTTGATATAAATGAAATAACATATATGTAAGACCAATCTGTGAGACACAGTTGATGGCAGGTTAAGGCTTTGAAAGTGCAGTGAGGTTTGAATTCATACTTAAATCTAACTTTGTTAAAAGCATCAAGCTGTAGGGTTTTCAAACATGCATCATCAATCTGTATCTTCACATGTGATCTAATTAAAATTTAATAGATAAGTAATAGAACATTTTTTAAAAACCCACTAAATCAGCACTTATATCAACTATAGGCATTTTTCTTCTTTGTCTTATTATTATTATCATTTTTTTTTTTTAATATAGATACAAGGCTAGAAATCTTGGGTAAAGAATAGTCAACTGACCCAAAATTGATAGAGTGCCAGTGATTCTGTCAGAGATGTTTGCAAGAGTCAGATGGAGTTTGATGAAACAGATTTTCTATAGCATTATGCCCTTCCTGTTACCAACCCTCATCTTTTTCGAAGCATGGTAGTATTTACCAGATGTGTTTTTCCATGGAAGACTGGAAATGAACAACATTGCTAGTAGGACAATGATGCTCATTTTCAACCATTTTGTGATGTCAGGACAAGGATACACACACATACAGATATGCAAACACAAACCCATGTTATGGACTGATGCACTACAAGCAGATTCACCTTTTCTAACCTAAAGGGTTTTCAACCCAAGATTATAGCTTTATCTATGCTATGAGATCCACTGTTCTGATATGGAATTGATATTAATAATAATATAAGATTATAGGTCTAAATACATTAGCCATTTCATGACACATTTATCCCAGTTAGCTTAATTAGTAAAATGCATTAATCTCAAGTAACAACAACTGCAATAATATTGTTGGTGATGCTCCAGAATGATCAATGGAATAATTAAAAAAAATAACTATCGCAGTTATCAACTTTAGATTTACATAATATGATAAATTGGAAGTTAAGTGAAGTAAACAATTTAGGTGAAACAGAAAACTAAATGCATTTTAAATCCACCTAAAATTACAAATAAAAGATATACATAATACATGCATGCATGAAGGAAAGGTTTCGATACAAAGAAAAAAAAATCAATTACAAACTAATCATAGCTGATATACAAAATTATAGGTAGACTGAATTATATAATAAAATCTCATACACAGTAAATTAGACATAACACCTCAACACTTCACCGACAAACATAATGCACACACCTCAGAAACAGAAGTAGTGCAATGGAAATTTTGAAATAATAATAATAATGATGATGATGATGATGATGATGATGATGATGATAATAATAATAAATGCTCTAATGCAGTACCAGGCAGTGGCTTTCATGGCTTCTCATCTTAACTGATTGGAAGTGTTATCATGTACACTGTTTTGTCTTGGTATAAAAGATAGGCTACAGCAAATATTATGCTCAATTCCCCAGATTTGCTTGTCAGTTGTTTGACCTTAACCAGTTGAACATGTCCCTTAGTGGCTGATGATATGTGCATCTCTGATCATGAACAGAAGTAGTGGGGGTGCATCATAGCCATATGTTGAGAAGAATTCTTTGGGGGTTTGGATAATTCACCTTTAGAAACATGGGTGTTTCGTTCAACATCCTTAAACAACCCTTACTCAGGGGCTTTTTGAGTAGGATGGGCTACTCGACCTGAAGAAAATTCTAACTGGGCCTCAACTGCAAGGTCATGCGCTGTTAATCTTGATATGAGATCACCATGTTGCACACATATGGTTGTGATGCATGTGTCTAGTGTACCCTTATCAGATGGGTAGTCATGATGGGTATACTAGGCTTTGAATATTTTACCCCAGTGTCACTTTGATGGCATGTACTGCTCTCTCACTCAATAATAATGATAATAATAATTTCTAGGTATTTAGAAGAAACCATTGATCCCAGTACATGACTAGTATTTTATTTTATTGACCATGCAAGGATTTGAACTTGGAACATAAATAGCTGGAACAAATATCACATAGCATTTTTCCTAATACTCAAACAATTCTGTTAACCCAACACCCGTGAAATAGTAACAATAAGGGTTATTAAAATGCTGATTTCTAACTTGGGCTCAAGTTTGTAAATATTGTGGGTTTGGATAGACAAGTAAGTTGATCTCAATACTTGATTGGTACTGAAACTCTGGAATTGATGGTGAAGAGAGGCAATTATGATGGAATTTAAAATCTGAATATAGAGGTTTGGCAGTAAATATATCAAGACCTGTTGTTAAAACACTCTAATTTTTTACATACAACTGCCTTGTTTTTACTAGACACAGCATGATATTTAATCAATATTCTACCATCCTTGCCATTCCATTGCCATTATAATAATACAAAGAAAAGTAACACCACAAACAACAGTAAAATGAGCTGTCAGACATTTAAATACTCTTAAAATATGAGATTTTCATAACTTTGAATACTGATAACATTTCTAGAAAACGGTCATGATATAATAGACCCTGTAAGGCTCTAATATGGAAAGCCTCCAATGAAAACTCCCAAAAGGGTTGGCTATAAGTGAAGAGCCCACACTTCATGAAATGGGTCTATTTCAGAGAGATTTGGAAAGAACTGTTGATATCTGTAGAATATTACATAAACCAAAACAGAATGCATCTCCAGGCATCTGTTGCAGATAGGCCTATTGAAGTGTATATATAAAAATTTACAAAAGCAACAGCAACATTAAAAGGTAGTAATCCAGTAAAGCAATGAAACAGAAAATTACAACAAACTAAATAAATGAATGAGTGAATGAAAGAGTAAAATTTACATGAAATTTCATAAGTTTTCTCTTAGGGAAAAAGACCTCAAATTTCAACCAAAGATCAGTAACTTTCTTTCAAGTTAAAACATTTAAGTTCTCTAAATCTGACTAAAAACAGAAAATTTTACTTTTGAAGAAAGAATGTTAAGTTGTACTTACATCATATGCTCCTGCTTTAATTTGTGCATATAACCGATGTTGATCTTCATCCCAGAACGGAGGATAACCAACTAAGAGAATATATAAGATAACCCCTAAAACAGAAACAACAAAATGTTAGGCTGAATGAAATATTTTTTAGAACAGGGATATATGATAAGTTTTCAGAATTTCTATTTTAGTTTTTATTGGTACTGATGAGTAGGACAGAAACATGTAGTAGTCTTTTCAGCTTCATTTATATGCGGAACAACTAGTGAGGTAGGATGGTCAATTAAAGTGACTGAATTTGAACTCCTGTAAATGTTTGCTGGAGAAGAATAAATATAGAATTCTAGAAAGATGTAGTTGTGAGAAGGAAAAATTGTGAATAAAGGTTTAAAAGGGAGGGTGAGGTAGAGAAGGAGAAAGAAATAGGGGGAAGTAGGTTTTAAGAGCACTAATGCTTGAATGAACATTTGCTTGTGTGTGTGTGTGTGTGTGTGTGTGTGTGTGTGTGTGTGTGTGTGTGTGTGTGTGTGTGTGTGTGTGTGTGTGTGTGTGTGTGTGTACGCGTGTACATCCACACATTATTGTTATCACAGAATTTACAATTGGTTAGTCATGCCGGGACAGATTAGCTAGAGTTCCATACATCTTTAAACTAGCAGTTATATTTCATGGTAGTTTGGTTGTATGTTTTTTCAAATAAAATGTGAATGTTCTTGTCACTGTTTAGTTGAAGTGTGACTTGGTGTACTTAAGCAAATGTTTTCTAAAATCTTTCAGGAGTAAGATTGCAAAATCTTAGTAGACATGCATCTTTTTATGTTTCTAAAAATATTTTCTCACAAGGGTTAGAGTTACTCAGGATGAAAATCTTTAGAAATATGAAAGCGAAGTTGATAAAAGAAGATAGAACATAAATAACATTACTACTTACCACATGCCCAAATATCTACAGGTTTTCCGTATGGATCTTTTCTTAATACTTCTGGTGAAAGATAACCAGGGGTTCCAGCAAAACCTACCAAATAAAGATCATCAGAAATATTATAAGAACAATCTATTTATGGTTATGGAATGAGTTTAAACATAGAAACAAAATAAGTTACAAGTACTGAATAAGGTACAGTAATTGAGAACTAAGATCAAACCTTACTAGTTATGCATACAGTTAGATATAAATTCTGCTTTAATCTGCCTAAATGACTACTGACATCACTTTATTCTTTTCTACATCATAGACAATAGTATCCAGCTGTAAAAAACACTTTCTCAAACAATATGAACAAATGTTCCAAATTGCTCCTATCTCTAAATAATGATTATATATATATATATATATATAGAAATATTACATTTCTAAATCTCTCAGAGAGATTTATACAATAGCAGCACAATAAAGTGATGGTATGTTGTCAACTTAATGTGACAGTCCCATGAAAAGGAAGAATGCTACTGCTATTTAACACTAGGAAACACCGTTTCCTGTTGGCCACTTTATCAGTGTTTCCTAGGGCTAAATAGCAGTGGCATTCTTCCCTTTCATGGGACTGTCACATTAAGTTGACAATATACCATCACTTTATATATATCATCATCATCATCGTTTAACGTCCGCTTTCCATGCTAGCATGGGTTGGACGATTTGACTGAGGACTGGTGAAACCGGATGGCAACACCAGGCTCCAATCTAATTTGGCAGAGTTTCTACAGCTGGATGCCCTTCCTAACGCCAACCACTATATATGTATATATATATATATAAACTCTTACTCATACTACCAAGAGGTCTAATGGAGATAAGCAGTAAAAACTATGTTTTAGTAATATGAAATATATTTTAAGTAGTAACCATTTAATGATAAGCTGAAATATAGTGTAATACACTGTAAACATTGCATCAAATATGATTTAATGTAATACGGACAAAATTTAATAATATTGGTAAAATGTTAAGGTCATTTGTCAAGCAGTGTGAGCACTGGATGCAATACATGATATTTTTAAATGTACAAATTTGTATTCAGAGTTGTAATGAGGTTTTATGGACCTTGTAATTTATTCAGAGATGGTTGCTATTATGTCTTATAGGTTGCGTTGTGGTTTGCTCAGATAGTACTGTTTTGAATTGTTTATGTCATCTTGTATGAAGTTTTATAGGGCTTGTCATTTATACAGAGGTGACTGAGAGAGGGCTTACTGCAAATTTCTTGCCAAACTATTCTAATACAAAGAGTAATGCTGACAGTGAAAGATTGTAATTAAAGCATAAGGCTGCACACTTGGAAAAATCAATGTCTCATTCATTATGACAATAAGCTGTATACACACACACACACATCCACTCACATACATTGTTATACATATCTATATATATATCCCTCTCACTCTCTGGGAGAGAGGAACAAGCACATACACAGACATATACAAACACGGCAGTACCTTCCGCCTACCAAATTCAATCACAAAGCTTCGGTCGGCTCGGGGCTATAGCAGAAAACACTTGCTCAAGGTGCCACGCGGTGGGACTGAACCCGAAACCATGTAGCTGGGGAGCAAGCTTCCTAACCACACAGCCATGCCATATATATATATATATCAATGTAAATTTTACATCTGTAACCTTCCTGTTTGTTGTAAAATGAATAGCAAAATCTAAATTATTCTAATTTCAATACTTTCATAAAAATGTTATTTTTGATGATCAACTTCCAGTGCTTCATCAGGAACCCTACTGCACATCTCACAATGAGCTCAACTCTTCTTTTAACTCTCACTATACTAGGTTATTTGTATGACTAAAGATGACAATGGGTCTCTTCAGTTTACCATACCTTGCTTCTAGGGTAACTAGGGATGTTGTTGAGTCTATAAGACCCTCTCTCTCCAATACTCAACATTTCCTTTTCTCATATTCATCACATTAACTCATTCATCCATCTTGAGGCAAATACATAAAGGACCCCATCATGTACCACATACACTTTACTGTAATCCTATATATATTCTCCCTCCCAGTCATTTGTATCAACATCCATCATTCATTCATTTATCAATCCCTTACTATCTATTACTCTATCATTCTTATTTTCTCTAAGGCTAGTGCCCTTATAAAATACACCCAGTACTTTCTGTTAAGTATAGGGTCCACAGGACCCTTTATCTTGTCAAAGATATGACAACTTCTCTAGTACTGGTACCATGAACGCACTGTAAAGTGGTTAAGAGAGATATAATTCTCAATCATTCTCAGGAGAGCAGCAACAACCCACCTAACCCATGCCAACATAAAAAAAGCAGGGATTAAATGATGATGATGATGATGATGATGATGATGTTCATGGTTGCATTGTTGAATTATTTGTGCATGTGCATTTACTATTAGAAATGTGTATTTGTGTCTGGCTTGGTATGTACATAAGTTTGTGTTCCTTCCAGCATGTGTGCATTTTTTTGTATCATGTCATCCATCAAAGGAGAAACATTTTTTATCAATTGTTTTTGCACATGTTGATATAACAAGGAACAAAATTCTTGTTTGGAAAATTCCAGGGCTCGAAAATATACTGGAACTTATTTAACATAAAAAGGGACATACGTTTAAGACTATGCTGTAACATGTTAGTCAAACAGCTTATCACTGAAACATACTTATTTTCTAAACTCACAAAGTAAAAACAGATTTTGAATTTTCTATCATACACACACACACACACACACACACACACACACACACACACACACAAATAACACACATGCAAGTGTATAAACACTGAAGACGGGAGCTCACAATATCATTTGTATTTCATTGTTTAATATTGTTTCCACAATTCCATGTTGACTGATCTGGTATCATGCTTATAAACAAGTCTGCAATTAATGATCTAGCTATATCTGCTGTACAGACACACTGCTCATAGAAGTGTTTCTTCATAATTGTTCACAAAAACAATATGCAAAAAAAAAAAAAGTTTGTTTCACCTAAATACAGTACAGTATTCAACATTTAAAGTAGGCAGTATCAAGAAATATAATTTTATCAGGAAATAAAAAAAGAGGGAAAAGAAACAGAAAGAGATAAAATTTCAGCTCTGTTCAACCTTGACCACATAGCTCATAAATACTATCTGACTGTCTGCTGTGCTTTCATCTATTAATGGGATTGGTCAAAAACAATTGGGCTATACCTCAACAGTACACATATACTGCCTAATTTTTACATACAGCCAGACAACATATTTCAAGTTTGATGACATAATTGTCCTCACTTATTTGCATACATATTCACACATACTTGAACTACATATTTGGATAAACTGATGCACACATGCATAAAAGTGCACGCACATATGTAGTCAAGGTTGAACAGAGCTAGCGTTTTGTCTTCTTTCTTTTCTCTGTTTTTATTCCTGCCATTTTCCTGATAAAAATATATATTTCTTAGTACTGCATATTTTAAATGTTGATAAAGATACTATATTTAGGTGAAACAGTTAAACTATTCCTGTGCAGTGTTTTTGTAGACAGTTCTGAAGAAACACATATGGATACTGTGTTTGTGCAACTGATATGACTAGATCATTAGTTGTGAATATGTTTATAAACATAACACGAGGTAAATCAACATAAAATTGTGGAAACAATATTAAACTATGAAATAAAAACAATATCATGAACTCCAAGCCTCAATGTTTATTGTTTATATTCTAAGGTTAATAAATAATGATTTTTTAGTCACTGGAACAGCACTTTCATAAGGGAATTTCTTTTCAATTTTCAGATAGCCACTATCCATAGAGATTCTTCCTAAGGTAAATCATACCGACTATATATAATTAAATATATTTTCATAAAGTGTGTATATATATGAAGGCACATGGCTCAGTGGTTAGAGCGTTGAGCTCACAATCATGAGGTGGTGAGTTACATTCCCAGACAGGGATGTGCGTTGTGTTCTTGAGCAAAACACTTTATTTCACATTGCTCCAGTCCACTCAGCTGTAGAAATGAGTTGAAATATCACTGGTGCCAAGCTGTTTCAGCATTTGCCGTTATTTTGAAAAACATTGGTGGTATGGAGAAGAGAGGGTAGCATGCATGGACAACTGCTGGTCTTCCATAAACAGCCTTGCCTGGACTTGTGCCATGGAGGTTAACTTTCTAGGTGCAATCTCAGGGTCATTCATAACTGAAGGGGGTCTAATATATATATATATATTGTTTCAACTAGAAAGTAGCATCATTGAGAGACAACAGTATACAACTTTACAAAGGAGGTTAAGACTCTATAAAGTGTTCAAATAAACTGCATTGGAGAAAGACAAAAACAATAAATAAAAAAAGAAACCTAGAGTTGAGACAGAGGATATCATGATCAGAGTATATCTTAAAATAGAAAATTGTCATAGTTTACATAGGTTACCATGAAGTGTTAGGAAGTTAATAAGCCTGCCAATGCATGCTTACTAGCTTCCTAACACTACGTAATATATAGGAAAAAATTGCCTAACATAGGGAGGTCTAACAGATTTTTTTTAATGGATATGGAAGCCATAAAGTGTATTACACCCAAAATAAGAGTCTCAAAGAACCAAATGTAAACAATGAAAATATAATACATTAGTAGTGTATTATATTGAGCACATTAATGAAATGAAAGCTCTCCACCTGTAGAAGTAGAGAGAACTAAGTAACATTATGAACAAGTAACTCTGAAATAAGATATCAAATGTAAGAGGTTGTTAGGCCTATGTACACAGTGGATCATTTGCTGGATCTGTAAATGTAATATGGTCTATGTTGCAATATCTTTAACCCTTTCGTTACTAACCCGGCCGTAGCAGGCATAAATCATCTGCATAGTCTGTGTCACTGATACAATTTTCTGGTCTGTTTTGATTTCTGGCAGTTGCTCTTCACAGTGAAACTGAGATGTTGGTGAACATCTAGGGTGCATCTCATCATGTTGCCCACAGCGATGATGAAGAAACATGGAGCTAGCATATCTACCTGGAGTACTCCTGCCTTGATTTCTAAAAAGTCAGTTTCCCCATCAGAAGAAAGGACTTCTGCAAAAGTTTTGGAGTCCATGATGCTGATGGCTTTCACAATCTTCTCAGGAAAGTTCTAAGACAATATTTGTAAACTACAGGGGAATTAGTCTTACACCAATAGCAGAAAAAAATCTATAATGATGCGGCTGAAGAGAATGAGAACACTACTCGATCCGTTACTTTAAAACAACCAGCACCTCGTCCCAGGTCTTCCTGGTTCTACCTCTTCTACAGGTTCCCTCAACTGCTAGGGTGGGACACATTTTCACACAGCTGTCCTCATTTATTCACAACACATAACCATACCAGCACAGTCTTTTCTCTTGCACACCACATCTGATGCTTCTTAAATCCAACTTTTCTCTCAAGGCGCTTAAACTCAGTCATGTATGCACACTGACATCACACATCCAGCGGAGCATACTGGCTTCATTCCTTGCAAGCTTACGCATGCCCTCAGCAGTCACAGCCCATGTTTCATTGCCATGTAGCATGGCTGTTCGTACACATGCATCATACAGTCTACCTTTTACTCTGAGCAAGAGGCCCTTTGTCATCAGCAGAAGTAGGAGATCTCTGAACTTTGCCCAGCCTATTTTTATTCTAGCAGCTACACTTTCAGAGCATACTGACTCGGTCCCCTAGGTAACAGAAGCTATCAACGATTTGTAGTTTTTTTCCCTGGAATTGTGACAGAAGCTGTTCTCTGCACATTTTCAGTGTTTATAGCACCTGAGCATTTGCCACATACAAAAACAATCTTCCCAGTTAGCCTTCCTTTGAAGGCTGCACCTCTTATGTGTCCATAGCTTACACTGGGTACATCGTATGGAGTTTCTACCTATGCCTTTTCTACAGATCGAGCAGGGCCATCTACCTGAAGGGATTTGTGGTTTGCCTACCTTCCTACTTATTAAGACTTTGGTTGTAGCTAGGTTGACTCTAAGGCACTTTGATTCTAATCCTTGCTTCCACACCTGAAACTTTTCCTCTAGTTCTGATAATGACTCAGCAATTAGAGCAAGGTCATCAGCATAGAGGAGCTCCCAGGAGCATCCTGTCTTCAATTCCTCTGTTATTGCCAGGAGGACTATGATGAATAAGTGGGAGCTGAGGACTGATCCTTGGTGGACCCCTACTCCTACCCGGAATTCTTCACTGCACTCATTTGCCAACCCTCACCTTACTGACAGTGTCCCTGTAAATGGCTTGCACAGCTCTCACTAACCATTCATCTGTCCCTAGTTTCCTCATTGACCACCAGATAAGGGATTGGGGGACCCTGTCAAAGGCTTTCTCCATGTCAACGAAAGCCAGGTACAGAGGTTTATCCTTGGCTAGGTATTTCTCCTGCAGCTGTCTTACCAGAAATATAGTATCAGTGGTGCTTTTCCTTGGCATGAACCCAAACTGCATCTCATCTAGACTGACTTTTTCCCTAATTAGTTGGGCTATGACTCTCTCTGTGACCTTTATTACCTGATCCAACAACTTGATACCTCTGTAATTATTCCTATCTAATGCATCACCTTTACCTTTGTAACAGTTGACTATGGTGCTGCTACACCAGTTATTGGGTATGACTCCATATATCACCTGGTTAACTATACGGGTGACTAGGCTATAGCTGACACTGCCAGATATTTTGAGCATCTCTGTGGGGATTCCTGATGGAAGCTTTCCCTGTCTTCATACCCTTAATTGCTTTATCTACCAAGGTACTGTCAATTCGGATAGCTGGTCCCTCTGTTGGGTTAGCATTCATCAGACTCTCTTTCTCCCATTCATTCTCTTTATTTAGCAACCTTTCATAGTTGTGTCTCTAAACCTCTCTCTTTGCAGCCTTGTTTAATGCAAGTGAACCATCATCCATGTGGACACATTTCTCTCCTACAACATCACGATTCTCTCTCACACACTGTCTTGCAACATGAAATACCTCAGGCTTTTGGTCCTCACGGCGCAGAACATGGGCAAATATTTTCTTATCTGCTTTCCCTCTGGCTAAGTAAACCTGTCTCCTAGCTTCCCTTCTGGCAGTCTGATACAATTCCCTGCTACCACCGTTCTTCCAGTCCTTCCAAACCTGTTTCTTTTCCCTAATGGCTCTGTCAACATTGTTCCACCACTACGTTACCTTGGGTCAAGAGGGGACTTTGCACCATCCACAGATCTGGTCAATGGCCCTCAGCAGGTTGCCCTGTAGAAACCTCCAGTTGTTTTCCACATTATGTGATGCTATATCCCCCTCTATTTCGTCAAAGGCTTCGAGTAATACATCTCTAAATCTCTGTCTATTCGCAGGATCTTTAAGCTTCCAGACCCTTCTCATGCATGGTGGATGTCTTCTGGGCATCTGTTTAGCCCTGATCCTGAAGTGGCTAACTATTAGTCTATGTTGTGGGGTACATTCTTTTCCTAGGAAGGTTTTGGCATTTATAAGCAGCCATCTTTCTCTTTTTATGGTGAGGATGTAATCAATTTGGCTAGTATGTCTACCAGATTGATAGGTGACTAGGTGACTAGCAGATTTCCTGAAGATAGTATTGCAAACCATAAGATCATTTGCATCGCAGAACTCCAGTAGACTGGTTCCCTCCTCACTGCGGGAACCAAAACCATAGCCTCCATGTACGCCATGGAAACCCCCTGAATGTTGTCGAACATATCCATTGAAGTCACCAGCCACAAAGAGAAGGTCCCTGTCATTCATCAACGAGGTAGTCTGCAAGAGGGTGTCATAAAATTGATCTTTCTGTCCATCAGGGAGCCCTGCTGAGGGGCACAGGCTGAGATAATGATTGCTAACCCATGATGTAGCACTAATCTAATCTTAAGTATTCTATTGCATATTCTGACTACCACGATTACCTTATCAACCCATTTCTCCGCAAGAAGTATACCTACGCCCCTGACCCCGTCAGTGTTCCCTGCCCAGAAAATCTTGTACCTGTGTTCTTTGCTTGTGAGGAACCTAGCTGAACCTCCTCTCCACCTTACTTCTTAGATGCGGCACAAATGTACACATCTCCGTTCAAGCATCTCAACAATCTCACCAGACCTACCTTTCAGCGTGCCCACGTTGAGTGTCCCAACCCTAAAGGTGTGGGAGGTGTGG
The DNA here is from genome assembly GCF_001194135.2 of Octopus bimaculoides. NCBI lineage: Eukaryota > Metazoa > Mollusca > Cephalopoda > Octopoda > Octopodidae > Octopus > Octopus bimaculoides. The sequence goes on from NC_068985.1 coordinate 106,725,405, forward strand.
GCCCGTGAGACCCTGGGATGAGGGACAGCAGCGTCATGTAACTGAAAAGAAAGCTTGCATTTGGCAGAATTCACAAACAAACAATAGCCTTCAACCTGCATACACTACATCATCATTTTTATGCGCTATATGATCACTACTTTACATAGGAGATAAACCCTAAGTAGGGGTGAGGATGATGTTAAGCCTTTAGAAGTGTTCATGGGAGACAACCAAAGGATGACAGAGGA
>NC_068985.1:106725734-106738413 GCF_001194135.2 Octopus bimaculoides
CATCTGGCCATGTTGTGGGAAAACAATGATATTGGAATACAGCTACACTATTTGGCACACTGAATTTTATTTTATAGTAGATAAATACAGTTGCCCCATCGGAATCTACTTACCTATGACCAACCACCTCACCCAAAGTAGAACAAAATAGATATTTAATGAAGCCGCAAAAGTTAAGGATTAAAATTTGCTGTATTTTCATTTGTTGAACCAGCAAATTTATTAATGAAATATTGCACAGATATTGTTAATTTGAAGTTGATGAAGGATAGGAAACAAAAACAAAACAGGAATCTAATGTCATGTACTAACCCCCTAATCACATTCATTAGACCCTTTCTTGAAACAACTGTGAAGGACATGTATTTACTTATCCCTTTTTCAAGCTGGGAGACTGTATTCACCATAGTGAAAGCAAAATATTTATTAATTTGCTCTTCAGAAAAAGGGTTTCCTTAGTAAATTAGTAAGTGGGATTAAATTTTGTTTTAAACATTTACCTCTTTATAGATGGGTACCAGAAGAGTGTTTCCACCTTCTTGATAGTTTACTAATAAACAAATGTGTATCATGAAGGCTTGGTAATGCAAAAGTTAATAATAGTCAAAGGAAACTTAAATATCCTCACATGATTGTGTAAATTAAGAGGTACTGGATTATCAGTAGTGTACTTATACTTAATTACTGGGTTACTGGATGGGAGTCAATTAAAATAACTCTGAATGCTGTGACCCAACATTGTCACAAGCCAAGGAGCCGAAAAATAAAAATAAATATCTAGAGCAGACCAAAAACTTGGATCCTTATAGTCCCTTATGATCTATGAATTATGCATTACACAGGATAATGTAGCAAATCATAACTTATCCTTAAACTTGATGACATCTTGGAAGAACAATGTAAAAGAAAAAACAACATCACAGGATGGTGCTACACTATATTTTGTTTTTAGCATCATGAACTGGACTTTGACATCATACCATCAAACTTATCAACCTGACGAACACAGACCTAGGAAAGATTAGTAAACATATTGTAGAGAAACATCATCCCCAGTGTGAAAGATGTAGCCCATGTTATACCTTAGAATAACACAATTACTGTCAGAGTAGTTCAAGCCTATCTTGAACAGACACAGAGAGGCATTAAGTACTACTATGAAAAAAACCTAGATTTAACATTTAATTTTACAAACTCAAATCACTATTCATATCTAAAACTATATGAAGCACCAAGTTACATCCATAAAGACACCAATCACACACAAAATATATCATCAATAATTAACTTAGCAAATATCTCATGTAAAGCTTTGAAACAAACAAGCTAATGTTTACAGATGTAGTCTAATAATATAAAGTAACCCCGTCAAGATATGGGTTTACACAGAACTACATTGGTGGTCTAACAACAACGCTAGAAATAAGTATAGAAGTATTAGCCACCCTACAATATTCAAAATCTCCTTCAAACTAATTAGGAAATATTTCAGATTGCAACACAAACTCCCCAATTATCCAAAGCATATATAAATAGGCTTGACCTAATCCATTTAAGCTATATTATTTCCATCAAAAGCATATGTTTCAAAACCTATTTATAAGAAAGGACACAATGTTAGCCAAGTTACAACTGAGAACTGAAAATTAAGAACATATTGGAACATATTGACTAAGGTATACCCATACTCAAGGAATAACAAAAAGTGTAACCTTTGTACAACCAAAAGTATAGATACACTAAGATGCTAACGTTAAGAGAATTGCATCCTAAATACATATGACAATGAAATCTTACAGTCACTATAGACTGTTAACATACCTGTAGAGGTCTAACAAACTACAAAAACATGCTCTTCCAAAGACTCAATTGAAACCTTTCTTATGAAATGTAAACATTACTATGCTCAATCTTCACTACACCACACTTCTATTTGCTCCAGGTTATGGTAATTACTGTGTGATAATTTGTAAAATACTCTATGACTGGTTGATTCTTATTATGACATTTTCCACTCTTAGTGATTAAACCTCTCAGGAGGGATGTACATGCATTCATGTATTTAGAAATGTACACTGAGGCTTGTGTATATAAGTGTGTGTATATGTGAACCATACATATATCTACATATGTGTGGGTGTATGGATATATGTGTGTGTAGGTACATATCTTTATCTTCTATCTTTTACATGTTGCAGTCATTGGACCGTGGCCATGTTGGGGTACCATGACCTCAGTACTTATATTTTGAAACCTGGCACTTTATCAGTCTTTTGTCAAAACTAAATTACAGGGATGTAATCAAAGCAATACAATTGTCAAATGGTGGTGGGAAACAAACACAAACACATACACATATATCCACACACACACAGTGTGTGTGTGTGTGTGTGTGTGTGTGTGTGTGTATATATAGATAAATAGATAAATACACACACACACACGATATATATATATGGTAGGCTTTTTTCAGTTTCTGTCTACCAAATCCACTCAAAATGCTTTGGTTGGCCCAAGGCTATAGAGAAGACACTTGCCCAAGATACCATGCGGCGACACTGAACCCAGAACCGTGTGGTTAGGAATCAAACGAGAGAGAGAGAGAGAGGTAATGGTTTTCTATTTTCATGTACATTAGGCTTTAAATAATGCACACTTTATATGTGCATGAAGTTGAGTAAAAAGTCATCCAGACACATATACATAAGTCTATATTTATAGATATAATAGAAAATGAATGAACTGAAACACTTATGAGAGACTAAGTCCAAGTATGAATTCTGAACAGAACTAGTTTGCATGCAGGTGAGTGTAGATAGTTTGGCATATGCTAATACTGATATATAAGGAATATACTTATAAATATAGATATGCATGTGTATATATATATATATACACGTCTGTTGTTATTATTTGTATATTCTCCCATATATATATATATATATATATATATATATATGGGAGAATTTACGAAAAAAAACAACAGACGAGGACAGGTGGTGTAAACAACAAAAGGATGTATTAGTTTAACGCTCGGGAATAGAGAAAGTCTTTAACGTTTCGAGCTACGCTCTTCAACAGAATCAAATAAGGAGAAAAACAAGGAGAAATATATATATATATATATATATATATATATATATATATGTTGAAGACTTGTGGGTTGGAGAAATACATAACAGCAATATGAGAGAGGAAAAAAAAAAAACGAAGAAACCCAGTAAACTAGTGATGTCAGCCAGCATCAACAACAGAAAAAATGGGGTGGGATTTGTAAAAATTCAAAAGGTTTTATAGAAATTGGAATTGCTTGGAATATGTTAATAGCTAAATAAGATATTTTGGAATAATTTGAGTATATTTGTATTCATTATGCCAACAACATAAGGTAGGTTCTGGGGACCTTATAATAAGCTTTTGAACTGGAGATTTGAAATAGGTGAGACTCATCATGGAACGATATATTAAACTGAGGAAAATCAAACAGAAGCTTGGGCAGAATAAGAGGAACAATATAATTTGTATCAGAAGTGAAAAGCTGTAAAACAAGCACTGAATATCAATGATACCATTGAAATGAGTTCAAAAGCATTTAATTATAAATATTAAGGCAAAAATTTCAGAAAATGCTCTCCTTCACATAAATTCTCCAGTAACTGGAAGAGTTATAGAAAAATCGATCATCATTTGGAAATAATTAAGAAATTTAACTTTTTAAGTAGAAATATGAAATTTAAAATTCAATTTTCCAGCAACTATAATAACTGAAATTCTTGCAATGTGAGTGAATTTGCAAGAATCAATACTGCAAATGTCTTCAGAGAAGTGTTATAATTGAGACTGGCATGCTGAGTAACTGACATGGCCATAAACACTGTCAAAACCATTTGAAATATGAGAAAAGGGAATATATTTTCATTTGGAACAGACATTTGGCATGTTGCATTAGTGAGATGTTACTAGATTTACTAAAGACATAATGTTACAGGCTGTACAGATACAGTTTACCATCATATCTTCAAACAGTTTTAACCATCTATAGTTTAGCTTTCAGAGATACCAAGATATAAGTTAAATCTTTTATTAAAGAATTTTAAACAAATAGCAAATGATCAGACAAAAAATAGTCATGATGTCATCATAGAGTATATATGTACACACACACACTTATATATTCATATATACATATATGTATACACATATACACATGTATGCATGTCATCAGTATCTCATCATATTAATGCCATCATTATCATTTTCAAATCCACTTTAATATTTTCTATGGTTGGATGCCCTTCCTGTTGCCAACTTCACCTGTTTCCAAGCAAGGTAATACTCCTCCTTGCCTGTCATGTTTTCATGGCAGATTGGAAACAAGGGACATTGCTTGTATGATGGCAATGCACATTTACACCTATGGAATGATATCATGTTAAAAGGACAGATACACATACACACACATACACATTAAGAGCTTCTTTCAGTTTCCATCTACCAAATCCACTCACAAAGCTTTGATCAATCTAGAATTATATAAGTCAAGTACACACACATACATACATCTGTATGTATGTGCAGATAACATATACATACATACATATATATATATATATATATATATATATATAAATATAACCTTTTCTTAATCCCACTATAATGGAAATATGAACAGAAAGAGACTATAAAAGAGCTATTTAATGCTATTCAGAAGAATGAAATTACATTTTAAATATGTTAAAGACAAGAAGTGAATGAAATGAGATTGGCTTCCATGACAAGAGATGTCAGTGCATAGCGAAGAAATAGATTACCTAGCCATTACAACAACATAGTAGATTAATCATATTGTATTATCAGGTTGGAGGAAAGACAATTATTAAATGGGTTAAGAAAGGACTAGAAGTTAAAAAAATGATATTCAGTTTCCACATGGTTGTGTTGAAAGATAAGTTGAGAATGCACCATCTCTAATATAATGCAAAAATCTCATAAATAATTGATTATGAGATATCTCACTAATAGATCCGATTAACATTTTGGTTAATTAGTTTCTTTTTTTTCCTATTAAGAAATAATAATTAATATGAACAGACAATGTTTCTGTTTGACTTTTTGTTATGTTTTAGCAATGAGAGTGCACACCAACACAGCATCATGACAGAGGTGATGCTGTGTTGAAAAATGACTGATAAAGTTGAAATTTAACCAGAATGGAGTTTAAAATGAGAAAAGAATTATCTAAAACTTGTAAAATATTTCAAAGAGATCTGTATGTTTCATTTGAAGGATATAGACTTTCTTAAAATTTTCTGTACATAATGAAAAAAAAAAAAAAAAAAAAAAAAAAAAAAAAAAATCAAAAGAAATGAATTAATGTAGTGTTATGTCACTGTTGCTTTCCCTTTACAATGGGAACATGAGAGATATTGCTATAGATGAAGGACTTGAAGTATCAAACAAAAGATTGAAAACTGTAGAACCAGTCAAAGTGCAATATGTATTAGTTTTTTTTAATGTATTTTGTCCAACTGTTGTAAACAGCAATATCTTAGGGAAAATGAAGAATTGCTCTGCATCTATGCATGTGAACATATTTCTATAGTAATTTTGTTTTGGGTGGAACTTTCAATTTTTTAAATAGAGCTTAAATTACATTAAAATATATCACGAATTGCTAAAAAGGAAAGTGAAAAAATAATTTTTCTTAGTAATTGTGTTAATAGAAGTCTATAACTTGTTAGCATTAGTAGACCCTGAGATTGAAGAATAGACACTGACCTAATCTGTCAAGCAAACAAATGGCAAAAAAAAAGGCACATTATCTTTTTGATTGAGTAATTATTGTAGTGGGTATTCAACAACATATTCAAATAGAAAATATTCTAAGTTTTACAATTTCCTTTGAAATCCAGTTTTCTATCCTAGTATGGGTGAGGTGACATTTTCAAATTTCAACAGAGTATTTTGAGAAAAATTGGTTTTTAAGTTGGTGACAATTCAACTCAGTTATGAAGTAATAGAGAATGTGCCAGGAAACTAACATGATATAATGAGTTGTGTGCTGTGACAACTGAAACACAACAACCTTAATATGATTTCAACTCATGACCATTTAGTCAGTGATCTAGCACTGCAAACACACAGGAATTGTGTTTTTATTATAAAGTAGATAAGTCTATATAATACTTAACAGAATACAAACAATATAAAAGGAATTAAAATAAAAAAAACCTAGATAAGATTTTTAACACTAAATGAATGATGATAATGATACTACTTGAAAATGGTGATACAACACTTATATTGTACAGTTGCTACTATGTATACCAATCTGTATAGTTTAATTGTACTCTATTGTTGTTAGATAATAACTTAAAAGTAAAATAATTTAAATGATAATATTAAAAGTATATTAAAAATATATATTATAGCTTCCTTTTGAACTCTAAAACAATAATTTCTGGGTGCCTAGTCATAGTGTATTCTCCATCTTTACACTGAAGTGTTCCATATGTTTTTCATATTATTGTTAACTGGGGATGGTAGAAAACTATTGCTGACATCTGGTACTAGTTGACAGTTCAAAACAAACTGCAATTAAATTAGTAGAGATCAATCAATTCTAAAGGAACCAGAAGATTAATACTCTTGGAAATGACAAGATTTTTGAAGTATATATACTAATATAGCTAACCAATGTAGAGTGTGCCATGTGGAGTATGTACTTGTTTTGAAGTATATACTCACTTTTATTGATAACTAGTGAAGTATGTACTTCTATTAAGAAGGATTTTAACTACATAAAACAATTGTTTAAAGTTTTTAAAATCTGCCAAAGTTATTTGAAAACATAGTAGTTACAGGGAGTTATAATGTACATCTTGAAAATGAAGATGGGGAATTTCCTGAAGTTTCTTATTATAAAGCAGAGACAGGGCAAGCAATTGATTGATATGTTTAATGAAAGTCCAAGATCACCTTCTCTCCCCCACTAGTTTTGTATCTTGACAGATATATTTGTAATTTTGAGACAGCTGGGATCAATCACAAATTTACGGCTTTTATTAAAGGGAAAGAAGTAATTTTTTCCTTGTGATTTTGCGATTGTGTAATTTGAAGCACTGATCATTTATCCATTTCTAAGCTATAATGGTTGCTAGATCTATTTTGTATCATAGTAAAGATAAGTATGGAATGCCGTGAGAGACTGATCATTATTTGCACAGCCGTGTTCATTAAAACTGATGCCATCTAGTTCAGTTGTGGGATGAAAGTACATTAAATAGGGCAACATGTTCTGAAAATTCAACTACACTGCAAGATCTGATAATAGCTCTGGCCACATTTTATTAACAACCTCTGTTGGAATAATATAGAACTTAATATAAGATATGAACCATTGTTAAAACAAATCACTGCCAGATATGCCTAGTCCTCCAAGACAATCCCATGATCTACTGTATCAAATACTACATTTAACAGCAAAAGAAGATACAGGTTTGAAAGAACATAATTGATTTTCTTTTTTCCTCATCTAACAATTTTTAAGATGACTTTCTATTAACATTTTTATGATTTCCTTCTTCACTGTTGATTTGCAGTTTTGTGACAGTGAATCAGAATATTATGGAAATAACATTCTACTTCAGTAAGTTTACATTTATCATTAGCACTAATGATCTCCAACATAGATGTGACCTTATTCAATTATTTAATTTAAACTACAGCCTATTTTCAAATAAGAACAAAAATGAGAAGAAAGAATAAAAGAAAGAAATTTCATAATAATTGCCAGTTGAAATTTTACTGAACATCTCCATTCTTTTTCCTTTTTTATATTGCTATTTGTCTTTATTTCTTTGATGAAAATAATATGAAGATCAAAAAATTGTGATAGAGTTGAAAGTTAAAAACAAAAATATTTCAAGAACGGAACTCAAGAAGACATACTATCAGAATGGTCTAATGACATCACAAGTTATGAAATTATTAGAGTGATACATACATACATACATACATACATACATACATACATACATACATACATACATACATACATACATACATACATACATACATACATACATATATATATATATATATATATATATATATTATATATATATATATTAATGTAGAAATGAAAACTAAATTTATGTATATTAACATGATATAATAACATATGAAAGAATGCAGTCATTATTTCTGATTACTTTTTTTTTATTAGTTTCAACCACTGAATTATCACAATTTAGGGAACTTCTTAAAGGGTTTAAATCAATTATATCAACCCCAGTAATTTGACTGATATTCATTTTACTGATCTCAAATGAGAGACAAGACATAAAATCAACTTGCTGTAATGGGTAGAAACCAATATGGAACAATATTCCAGATGGTATTTTTTGTTTGAAGTAACAATTTTCCCTCATTACACTGCTAACACAAAAAGTAGGACACCTTATTGGCTTATAAACCATTAGTATATTTGGTAGTATATTATGGTTCCAAAACAAAATAGGTATCCCTACCAGCGATTAATATGTACATACCAGTTTCCAGGAATGTTTTTAACATGTAAATTGGTCTATCTAGAAGTGTTATACCATTAAATTTAGTGGATATTTAAGCAATGTGTGTGTGGATGGTTAATAGGTTGGATGTGGTGCTGAAGAAGGTGCTGAAGAACTGAAATATGCATATAAATCCATTAGCTACTTTCTATCTTCAATCACATTGTTTATATAGATGTATTCATATATGAAACAATATATTGGATAGTCTTCAGCTTGATAGAGAAAAAGTGTGACTGGGTAGGTAGATCTGAAGATCACACCTCTTCATTTGGTCAATAACTTATTATAGGACTGCTTAATCAAGGCAAACCTGGGGTTAGGCAATAACAAGAGTAATAAACCTTATACATTTTAAATTTTTGAAAGTATTTCCAAGAAAAAAAGAAATTCGTTTTCCGATACTTTGGTACTCCAGCATGGTCAGATTCCCAGTGAAATGAAAGAATGTGAATTCTTAAAATTGCTCATAGAATTTAAGAACACAAGGAAATACAGAGTGAAATAACTGACAAAATAAACACCATACTGAAGGGAAAATAGTATTTCAAACTAGCTGTTTAATACATTAGTGATAGTTGTTCATAGCTTCAACTTAAATCTTCAACAATTCAATATCTGGGTAACAGAATGATACAAATGGAACATTTCTAAATGTTCTATGTTTGCTACAAAATTTTAGAAGATGCTGTAAAGATAGTTGTTGTTCTGTTAGATCTCAACAGAGACAATTAATGGATAAACCTGTGAACCAGAAATAAGACATTGTGGAAATACAGAAACATCTTTAGAAAGAGTTACTCAGGAAGGTATATTGGAAACTGGGGTAAAAACCACCCTAACGAAGAGCTTCTCATTCAGCTTTCTTTTTGAATAGTTAAAAAGGAGTAAAAAAAAAATGTTAAAAAAAAATATGGTTTTAGATGAACAGAAGACTGAAAGGCAGTTTTGACAAGAAACATAAAAAAGATGAGAAAATAACTTGAAAGATTAACTTGTAACATTTTGTATAAATGTTGACAGATGAGTTGAGATTAAAATATCTGGCTATGACTGGAACATTGTAAGAATCTAGCAGTTATTATTCTTAACTTCGCATATTTAATTATTGGATTTATCAGTGTGTGTGTGTGTGTGTATGTGTGCTGTGTGCTGTGTGCATACACACACGCATTGTGTGTGTGCATGCATATATAACGATGATGAAGATGACGATGATGATGATGATGATGATTGGCAGTGTTGATGATGATGATGGCAATGGTGGGATGATCTGTTTTTTTCTTCTCTGAAAGTAAATTTTAAAATTTTCTAATTCTGAGCAACATTTCCACACATGCAATTTTAATTGTTTGTGACAAGAAGGTAAAGAAATATATCAGTAATAACAGTGAACAGAAGATAATTTGTTTTGAATGATGCATTTGAGATGTTAACAGAATGAATAAACTTGATAACTAATACTTACCAAACCATCCCTGCTGATCCCCATTTACTTCAATAGCCAGTCCAAAATCCGCTAACTTGACAGCAGCTCCCTTTGCTTTGCTAGCAAGCAGCAGGTTCTCCGGCTATTACAAGATACAGCAAGTAGGGAGGCAGATTGGTAGAAATAAATGAAATAAATATTGAAAAAAAAATATGTATATATATATGTGTGCGTGTGTGTATATATATATATATTAGAATAATATGCGGCAACATTGCAAATAATGTTCCCACAAGAAAAGCAAAAAAGAAAGGAAGATGAATGACCCGTTAGCCAAGAAATAACACTTTATGTAACAAATCTTTAGTTGAACTTAGGTTGAACAATATATAAACATATATGTCATGTATGCCAAACCAATAACTTTAAAAACTTCTGACTTGATTTTTCAAATTATTATTATTATTTTGAAATGATTTTAAAATTTATATTTTTAAATCAAAATTTTCATCTTTTTTTGTTTTTCTCTTTTGTCAAAAAATTCGGAAAAATATGTTATAATTTTTTTGACAAGCTGAAGGTAATTTCCAACCAAAAACCATTTTTTTTTTAAAATCATTAATTTGATTGAGTCAATTTGCAGTTTGTAATAAGTTTTTCTAATGACAACAACATTTTATGATTCAAAGTGGCAACAGAAGTCAGGAAAATATTATTTATAATAATGTTATTAGATTAGCAGAATGAACAGTTATCAATACAGCTCATTGCAGGAGTACAGTCAGAGTTACAATTATACTTTGAAAAGTTTAAATGCCTTAAAAATGTTTTTTTGGTGCAAATTAACTAACTCTCTAACACCAAGTTGAACATCAGATCTGCAAACACAACTTAGTCTCAATTGGAGTTATTTTCAGTACAGGAAGATAGGCCAAAAGGAGCATAAGTCTATATTCCTATTCTCAAAACAATCAGACAATAAGGTAAGTTTATTTCTTGACCAACGTTTCATGAAATTATGTAATATTTTACATGAGAAATAATATTAGGAATAAGTGGATAAAGTCAACTAATTTTTTTTTAAACTTCTTGAGAAATGCAATACTATAGTGGAAATAAAGAAAAAAAGCAGTAAGAAAAAAAAAAAAAAATCATATGCGAACATTTCAACAAATTTTAAAATATTCAATAAAATATAAATTTTGAATATAAAAGTGAACTGCTTTTGAAAGAGCAAACAAGAATAAAATTTACATTTTTTTTCTAAATTAAATTTGAAAAAAACGATAACAGCAAAATATCAAGATTTTGTAAATTTATAAAAAAATTAAAAGAGAATGTTAGAGTAATATAATAAAAAAATTTCAAAAAATTGAGTATAGAATATAAGAAAAGAAGAAAATTAAACAAATTAATTTAGAAATACCTATGTCTACTAAATAGATAGTCCTTCATTCTCTTGACGAAATAGCTGAGAGGGAGATTAATCTCAAAATGAAACAATGTGTTAACAATTTCAAAATTCTAACTATAAACATTTGAAATTAAAAAGATTAATATGATATCAAAATGCTATGCAGATCATTCAAAAAGGGGAAAATTTGTGAATATGAAACAGAAAAGGGAAATTGAAAGGACAAATATTAATAGTTTTTATACATGTCTTTTTTTTTTATCCAACTCTATCTTATGTGTGACAAACATGTAGCTGAGAAATCTTTTCCCAAGAGGTAGAAAGAAATTTGTTTTAACACATGAACTATTTCAACATGTTAATACATTAGCAGTAGAGGTTAGTTTTTGTTTGATAACACCACTCTTAAGACTTGTCTTTTACATATTTATTTCTGTTCTATCATACCAATTGGCATATACTCAAGGTGTCTTAGGTGCTACACACACACACACACACACACACACACACACACACACACACACACACAAGCATGCTTTTCTTTGCATTGCCAATGAACTTATCAACTCCACTCATAAGTCATGCCTTTTAAGTATTTATTTATGCTCTATCATTCCAACTGGCATATTTTCTAAGTGTCTTCAGGTTCTTTATACACACACACACACACACACTTTCCTTTACCTTGTCAATGAACTCACCAACTTTAATTGCAATGTACAGGATCTGGCATTTTTATCCATTGAGTGGGAAAGTATAGTGAATAAGAAATTTGAACACTGTAAGTGGTATAAAGTATTCTGAGTTCTATCTTGACTCAAAGATAGGTGTGAATATAAAAAAAATAATTAATTGTACCCAAAGACTATAAAAAAAATTTACCAGGATAAAAAGCAGCATTGAAACTAAAATAAAATCAAAATAAGAATAAAACCTTAAACAAGATGAGATTAATATTTTAATCCCTGTTTACCATTTTGATAATGATGTCTCTCAGACAGTGAGACATTTTAACATGGAAGTCTGTTGACTGAATTATCAAAAATAGTGGCAGAAAACATTCAAGAAAATGATGTAAAAGTAGAAGAGAAAGAGAAAAAAAATTAGTTAGGGAAAAAAGAATTTTCTTTTCATCAATTTCACAATTGAATGCTGTCTGTTACAGTAGTAATAATAATTCAAAATACAGCTGTTTTGCATAGTTTTAGTGAGTTTAATCCTGTATAACAACTCAAAAATGTAAAAAAAAAAAAAAAAAAAAAA
>NC_068985.1:106738674-106757547 GCF_001194135.2 Octopus bimaculoides
ATATATATATATATATATACATACACATACACAAATTGAAAAAAGAGGACCGGTTATGTTTCCATTTCATTTTATGGTAACTGAATTTGTTTTTCATTTAAACACTTTAGAGTTTAAACCAGCCATATCTGGCCACAATATTCTACCTGTATTTTGTTTAAACTGGTAAGATCAAACTTCTCACACCTACCCTATAATGTTATTTTAAAAATAAACAATCACATCATCAAAATCTGAAAGGCCTAAGATGCATGATTAATTCAAAGCAATATGAATAAATAAGAATTGCATTTGACAGAGTAATCTGAATGCTAAAGGGTTAAATATTTGATATACTTTTTTTTTAATTGCCATATTTTAAAAAATATACAGTCCCTACATTTCAAGGAATTTTGTAAATAATTAAGATTTTGAACAGGTTTTGTAAAATGACTAACCTTATTTTAATAACTGAATAAGTTAGTGTTTGACCATAACAAAACATTCTTAAAATAATGAAGGATTTTAATTCATGTGAGAGCACTTGGAAAACTGGATGTACTTTAGACTCACAAGTTATAGCTTGCGTGTTTGGTATCAAAACAGTTAAGCTCCATATCTTACTCTTGAATGTTCATAATTCAAACATAAGATTTAATAAGAGGATTCAAATGCAGGCTGAAACCCACTAAATGAAGTTTTATTCATAATGCAGCAGCATATGCTTAACCTCTTTTTAACAAACATGTCCTAAAATCAATGAATTACAGTGAAAATAACTATACCCACCTTACCCCACCTTATACACCCAAAAAGAACTTCCCAGCTAAACAGTTTTGACTTATTGGAAACAAATACATGAGGTTAGAAAGATACATAAACATTTCAGATATTGGATAAAATATTCAATTTCCTAGCTACCTATTTTCTTTCTCTTCTTACATTGGGTTGTGAAATTCTGCTGGAAAATTGCAAAATAAATTACACACACAACTCTGTAAATTGATCTTAACTGTTGTTCTTGTTATCATCATTACTATTATTATTTATTATTACCATAAATATAACATTTCACTGGAATTTCACAGTTAAATATAAACTTTTATTCAGTAATAATTAGATTCTACAGGGAGTAGTGGGGATATAAAAATATTTTTTTATCAAACACACAAACACTAACAAGGAACATGCTTTAAAATGGATTACGAATCAATAACAGTTGTATAGTTGATTTCCATCGAATATTAAAGAATTTTTGTAAACCCCTTTTAGTTATGAAATAAATTGGAACTCTTTATGTATGAACTTGTAGAATTGCTGGCAAAATTGAAAATATTGTCATATTAATCTTTCACTTGACTTGCAAAACATATTTGTAGTACTAATGAATAGTAGTAACAACTGCTGACAAGACAATGAACACCTTCTTATGAAGATGACAAAGTGTCAGATAATGGTAATGTATTGGTCAATTTTAGAGAGGGGGTGTTTGTATTGCAGTGTGTTGTGCATTGAAAGAAGAGGGTTAGAAAATTAGAAACTAATATCCATATATATATATATATATATATATATATATATATATATACACACACACACACGTTTTTTTTTTTTTGCTACAGAGCCTTGAGATGAAGTGGACATTTACAAAGACAAGTTACAAACAGTGAGGTGGCCTTATACAGAAATCGAGAGAGAGAGAGAGAGAGAGAGAGAGAGAAAGAGAGAGAGAGAGAGAAATAGAGAGGGAGAGGGAAAGAAAGAGAGAGCATAAAGTAACAGGCTCATATAGCCTAGAAGCATTATATGAAATCTTATTTTAATAGTTAATACTGAATGGGAAGAGGAAAGCAATAACCATCATTTGAATGAAGTCCCAGGGAAGAGAAATGAAAACAACTATTTAAAACTTTAGTGCAGCTTCAATACCTTACAGAATTCTACTATGATATGTTTATAAGGAGCCAATTAAAGTGTAGTTCTACTGGTCTATGATTACAAAATAATTTCAAGATATAAATTGACAGAGTGATGAATTTCATCAAAACATAATCTCAGAATCTGTTTCTAAAGGTTTTTGTTGGAAATGGAAAATAACTATACCATAATTGTACAGTGTCATTTGATTGATTTTCGCTGCCTATATGTGTGTGTCAGTGTGTGTGGTGGAGGGTGGGGGGTTACTTTTAATGACCAGCTTCTCAGTGAAATTTACCATTTTGCTGCTTGCTGCTAGCACTATGTTCTACAGAGGTTTCATGAAACATTGACTGTTGAGTAGACATGAACTAAGACACTAGTATCTTCAAAGGTCCTTGACATACTCATCTGTTAAGTAGACTTCATGAAGCGTATCTCCTCATAAATCATTAGAATAATGACATAGTAGCCCTAGATCAAGCATGGCTTTAATTACAAATGTTGGAACACCTTTTGTATTCTATAAACATGTAGATAATTCAAGAATTAAAGTCGAATAGTTGCATTGCTTAGTGAGGTTGATGATTTTGGACAATTTCAAACCTCAAAAGTCCTCACAAATCAATAAAAACAACATGAGAATCAACTATATTTCACATTTAACAAATTGGTTTGGAATACTGGGCAAAACAGCTTTAGATTTTGGTCACCACCAAGGTTTATTCTACCTTTCAACTTTTGGAGGTTGACAAAATAAATACCTGGTAAGTATTGGGATGGAGATGATAAAAGTAACTGCAACCCATTGTAAGTCATTACTATGATTATTAGTGGTAGAATTTATCAACTCCAAAGTACCAGTCTAGTGTTGGGGTCAATTTAATTGACCACACTTGGCCTTGTGCCAAAAATTTGACACAATCATTATATAAAAAAAGAGAAAGGTAAGATCTCAGCAAGTTCCGAGTGTAAACTGATTTGAACTCTCAGTTGAAGCCAATTCATTTCACTTACATTTGCAATTCTTTACAGAAAGGTCTTGCTCTATCTTTCTCTTATGGCTTATTTGTTTTACAACACACTGCTTCATTTATGCATTCTTTTTAAACTCAGATGAATAGAGAGAGATGCATATAACAGACTAAATAGCATATTTGGCTATTTCAACTATGAATAAAATAAATTAGCTAAAAAGAAAAATGTACCTCTTTACATGAAACATTCTTGGTCCAGACTTGCAAGTCATGCTGACAATAATTAAGATCTAAAATCTTTAAAGTGTCTGATTTGCTTGCATTAATTTATAAAATTTATTGCACAAAAATTTGCTTTTTGTGCTGCTGCTTTTCATATAATTTTTTTCTATGTAAAACGAACCAGCTTCCTAGTAATTCATACTAACTTCAACTGAAATGTGAAGAATATAGGAAGATAACAATTTGGAAAAGTAAACAAAAAGTGAATGCTCGATCAAAGTTAATTATAAATTGAAATTAATCTAAAATATTGATTGGTAAAGAATTGGTGAAGTTGTAATGTCATGTTTGAAATCAACATGATGCAGTTAACTCCTGCCACCAAAATTTAATATATAAGTTTCCTATGTCACAATGGTTTTAAATATCAGGCTATTTGTATAATTAATTCATAGATCAAATATGGATCAGTACTTTTATAGCCTCCCAACACTAAGTAACTCCACAGTCACAATTCTACAGTCTTAGCTCTTCTTGCAAAGATTTTATTCTGGTAGAAGTTGAACTAGTCTTCCATATAGTCTAGCACTGTTTCCCATATGACTTACATGTTTAATATCCATTTTTAATATTTAAGAATATACATAATTGCAGCATTCATACTTTATTTATTTAGTTATTTATTTTGAAAGGATTTAGTAATGGCAACATGGGGATAGAGATTGGCCCAGATCAGACCATGCACTCAACTTACATGTATATTAGTGTGAAGTGAAAGATATTATTTGTGATGAGTAGATAGAATTAGGTTAATAGAGGAGTTGAGATGAAGATCTGAAGTAGTAGAGCAAGCAGTTGATAATGCCAAGTTAAATCAGATGACCTACTTATTTTACTATGCAGTTTAAAACAAACAATAACAACAAAAACAAAGAGAAAACCAAGTCAGGGGAGAATATCATTGTAGTTCTTCAGCAGAAATAGTAGTTATTGAAAACTAGCTAACTAGGTTTTATGAGTGAGCTAGATTATGTGTGTGTGTAGAGAGAGAGAGAGGGGGGGGGGTTGAAAAGACAGTTGAAATTTCATTTACCCTAGGTGAAGACTAGGTCAGCTTTTGGGTGCTGCATATGATGCATTATCATCAGCTTTCAGATTTTGACAACAACTTTATTTAATTCAGAGATGACCAGTTTATGAAATTGAAGCTGTTTGTGATTACAGGCATGGCTAATGTGTTTATGGGCTCGATTTTGTTTCTAGCATTCAACTCTGCAGAATAACTTTTACTGGGGTAATTTTGCATGAATTTGATAGTTTCCCATGACAAATGTAGCCTTAGTGCATTTATCAAATCCAAATTCTATTGTGATGTTATCACAAAATTGTTTCACTACGTGGAGTGCATACAGTTGTTGATCATTTCTTGCAAAAAGTTTCAAGTCATCCATATTAGAGAAGATGATAGATGGCTTTTTCTATATACCTTGTATCCATAATTTGTTTCATTCAGGAATTTACTTTGGGGGAAACAGAGCTAAACAGAATAACAAAGGAGATAATAATTATTACTTCTTTCTGAAAGATCTTTCTCCTTCAGCAACATGCTGACTTTCATGTCCCTTAGACATATACTATATAGCATTAGATAAATGTGTTTCTTGAGTCAGATTATACAGAATGTATACTGCACCCTGCAATATTATTATTTGTGTCTGTATATATAACACTTCGGATCTTTTCTGTGATTTTCTGTGTTTCTGTTAACTACAAATACAATTGTAACTACTACTTTTTTTTTTCCAAATACAGTTAATCTCTCTGTCTTTCTTTCTCTCTCCTTCACTTGCCAGAACTATACATTTCAAGAGTTTCTCAACCTTTTTTCATCTGGAAGGAGTGAGGTGTTGATCCACAATCTTCTCAAATCAGTCTTTATTTTGAAGGATTGTCATTGTTACTTGGTCACTTTCAGTGGAACATTTTGAGTAACAGTTGTAACATATTTTACCTTTTCTAATTTAGTGATATTTAAATATTGCTCACCAGATATGAGTAATACCTATGTTTGTATTTTCACTTGGCTAACATTATCCCACCTGAACTTGGTTGTCATTTTATTTTCTTGTTTTAAACAAACTCTATTACTATAGGACTACTTATGACTTCAACTCTTACGCTCATGAATATGTTATGTGTCAGTATGTTTAAAGATAAATGCTATCATAATAATATAAATTGTAGCATATGTGCAATGCCACACATTCAGTGGATGGGTGTAGTCACTTAATCAACCCAGTATGTCACTGGTGCTAATTTTATAGATTTAGAAAGATTAAAGGCAAATTTGAACACAAAAAGTAAAAGAATGAAACTAAATACCACAAAGCATATGATTCTACTGGTTCTGCTAATGCTGCACCAGTAATAAGGATAATTGTTTCAAACATAGGCACAAAGCCCAAAATTTGTTGGAAGCAAGAGATTAGATGATTACATCAACTCTAATTCTTGACTGGTTTATTTTATCCTATAATAATAATAATAATTCTTGGTTACTTTAATTTATCCTATAAAAAATTTTGGTTACTTTATTTTATTTTATAATAATAATTCTTCCTACAATAAGTACAATGCCAGATATTTGAGAGGAGAAAAGCTAGTCAATTACACGAACCCCAGTGCTCAACTGATATTTATGTTATTGATCATGAAAGAATGAAAGGCAAAGCTGACTTCGGCAGCATTTTAACTCCGGGAGCAAAGCCAGAAGAAATACTGGTAAGTGTTTGGTCTAGCATGCTAACAACTCTGCCAGCTCGTCACCTTAAATCCTATACTAACAATAATAATAATAATAATAATCCTTTCTGAAATTTGGTGGGAGGTGGGTAGTCAATTATATCACCCCCAGTACTTGATGGATACTTATTTATCAATCCCAAAAGGATGACATGTGGAATTTAAACTCAGAATGTAAAGATGGGTGAAATGGTGCGAAGCATTCTGTCTGGCATGCAAATGATTCTGCCAGTTCACCACAGTAGCAGCAGCAGCAGTAGTAGTAATAGTAATAATATTTTATTACCACATGGATTGACAAAAAAATCAAGGACAGTACAGGACAATCCAGTGTAGTGTTACATTTAACAACAAAAAAGGTGTAAACAAGAGAATATATGGAATTATTGTATTTCTCTCCAGTATAGAAAATGACTAAAAAAAAACAAAAAAAAAACAGCATTATTAAGAAAGATTGTAAAATGTTTTTGAAAAAGTAATTTCTTTAAAATGAATGAAGTAGAATCCAAATGATTATAATCAATATTTTTAAACAACATTCAATATCAAAGTTACATGAAATTGTTTTCAGTTTAAATTTCTTAATTATTAAGTATTTTTATCTTGAAATTTGAAAACTTTCTGTATCAACATTCTATATAAGGTTTTTATATACAATTTATATAAAATTAAAAAAAAACACATTTTTAATTGATGTTTTTTTTCTTCAACAACAAAGGAAAAAAATAACAATAATGATGATTTAAATGTGAAAGCAAGATGAAATATTTGAATAGAGATATAAGTCAGCAGTAGTTGATGATGATTATGTAAGAAAAATAACCAAATGAGTTGTTATCAGTGGCACTCTAAAACATAAGCAAAACTCAAGGAATGCTGCTGTTTTATTTAATTTTATTTTTGTTTGCAAAAGTTTTGAAGACTAAAACAAAGTGAAAAAAAAAAGGACATTGAGAACATGATAATAATAAGATGTAGAAATAGTTAAGAGCTAAAAGGAGGGGGGATTTACTCACCTTCAGATCTCTGTGTACAATACCATGGTGATGGCAATAATTAACACTCTCTAATATTTGCTGCATGCAGTGACTGAAATATGAAAGAACAATGGATTTGCTGATCAAAAAGCAGCTCACATGTCACCATAGCAACAACTGTCTGACTGACTGACTACCCCATGCATTACTAGTGCAGTAACTCCGCTGCAGCTATGCTTTGGATGAAAAATGGAGGGGAGAGGGATTGGATTTTGCTTGCCCGACCACTATTCTGTACACTAGCTAGGCAGATTTTCAGCTTCAGAGGACATTGATGAGGCTATTCAAGTGTATTGAGGAATAGACGATATACATGCATTTAGGTGTATCTGATTATGTGCTCTTACACATGCACACACACACACACACACATACATACACACTTTCTTCATTCCTTTGAGTTGTTGGCTTCTGATGGAGCCTTAGGAGCACTGTAAAGAAATACGGTATGTCTTGGGCTTTTTTTAAACCTACCAGAGTCCATTCCTCTCCCATGTCTGATCATAGCCAATTTCTTTCAGATGGAAAAAAGAAAGATGAAAGAGAGAAAGAGAAGATTAATCAGCCCCACCACCACCACCTCCCCAGTGAACTGGTATTTTATTTGCCTTTTATCCTTTCAGGATTTATAAAGTTGACCTGGAAGGGATCTGAACTTCAAACACAGGGAGTTGGAATGAATATCACAAGCTATTTTACGCAACATTCTTACGATTGCCAATTCAGTCTACATACATATATACATACATGTATATGCACATACACGATATGCATGGGTACATATACATGTTTATATACACCTTTATATACACATATGTGTGTGTGTCTGTGTGTGCGCATGCATGTGTAATGAACCTCCACCTCATTTACCCTCCTGAAATGCACACACCTTTGTCATTGCCCACCTCTCTTTCACGTCACACTTCCACTGACAGTCTTCACTAACTCTCTTTCCATGTCACCTCAATACCTGTACTCTTTTTGTTAGCTCAAATTACCTTCCCCCTTCCATACTACTGACTAGTTAGTACTCCTTCACCATCAGGCTGCTTCTAAGAGATAAACATCAAACTCTCTTAATCATTGACCAGTCTACAGCAAAACCGTATTTTTCTAGGCTACTGCTGCTTATCTCTCCATGTATACATTCCTATTATCATTCATTACTCTTGTAGCACAATCTATCATGTTTTACCAATTCACTTTTCCACCAACGTCAGCCCTCTTCTCCCCACTTCACACTAGTCCATTCTCTGCAACTGCGCTTTTCAACTCATTTTCCCTTGAATAAATGGAGACCACACAGAGCTAAGAGGAACCAGACACAAGGCAACCCTCATTAATTATGGTGTAAGGATAAGTTGCATCCTTTTATGAAGTGGTGGGTGAACAAATGGAAAAATAATAGGTTGGAAGGACGCTTAGTCTTGTCTTGGCCAGGACATGACAATCTCTCCAGTACTGATGCCACAATAAATACATCCTGTACACCATAACAAGGTTGGTGAATGAAACATTGTAGGGTTCAGGAGAACATTTAATCTCAACGAGGGCATGACACCCTTGCTAGTACTAGTGACATGAAAAAAATGCACCCAGTACACTGTGTAATGTGGCTGGTGTGAGGAATGGCATAAAGTTGTAGACAATGTGCCAATAATAATAGATGATAGAGGTGTGGTCTCCAGTCCAGCCATTTCTAAAAGAGCACAAACTGTAAAGAACTGTCCAACATATGTCAGCATGGAAAGTGGATGCAAACTGATGAGAATGATGTGTGTGTATCTATCTATCTAAGATAGATAGATAGGTAGATAGATAGATAGATAGGTAGATAGATAGATAGATAGGTAGATAGATAGATAGACAGATAGATAGGTAAGTAGATAGATAGATAGATAGATAGATAAATAGATAGATAGATAGATAGATAGATAGATAAATAGATAGATAGATAGATAGATAGATAGAGGTACATGTATGCACATAAATATGTGTGTGTATCAATATATACACATCTGATGAGGAAATTACTTATGTAATAAACGTTTCCATAGTTTTTCTATCTGTTGTCACTGACCTGTTTGGTCTGTTTCAAGTAACTAGGACAGTGCATGGTCTTTCATTGGTCATTGATATAGTATGAAACAGAAGTTAGTCAAGAGATTTTATTTTAGGGTGATACTGTCCTTCTTAATAGTTACAGTTTAACATGATTGCAGCATCATTAAATTACAGATCTGAAGCACCCAAACACATATACATGTCTACATGTGTTCATTTTTACATATTTTTACGATGTTTGCATGGGTCAGATGGAATTTGTTGAAGCAGTTTTTCTATGGCTGGATACCCTGTTCTATCACCAGCCTCCCACCTGTTTTCCTATGACCAAACATGATTTTCACTGAGGCCTAGAAACAATTACATTGCTTAGACGATAGTGATGCTCATTTGCAACCATCACATAATGTCAAGACAAGGGTACACACACACATACATATAGACAGCAGACTTCATCTGCTTTCTGGTTACTGACTCCACTCACAAGGCTTTGATAAGCCCAGGGCTATAGAAGAAGGCACTTGCCCAAGGTGCTACGCAGTGAGACTCAACTTGAGACCATATGATTGGAGAGAAAGCTTCTCAACCACACAGCTATAATTGTGTCTATCATAGCCACTCCAGTGCCTAACGCACCCATACTCGCAGTTTATATATAGTACATACATTCATATATAAAACCTAATTGTAATCGTTTAAGTAAGAATGTTGATCATAAATACATCATCACTACTCTTAGGACTACTAATCTTTATAGTCGGGATTATATCTTATTCGTTTACGTGACACTTTATTTATATATTGTTTATTTAGGGAACCTAATAGAAAATTCTCCACTCCTTTTTTGATTTATATGTGAAAACTAAGGAAGATGTCATTCCTTTACATATTTAATTAAATTTAGCTAAACATGCTTCCTCTTATATGGATGAGAGAAATGTTTAGTTACTGAAAGTGGGGAATGCATGGAAAAGAGAAATGGAGAGGGGGGAGGAGAGATGGAGAGAAAGAAGGGAGAGAGAGACAGAGACAAACAAACAGAGGAAGGTCTATCCAATAATGGTGTGTGTATTTTTGCATGTGAGTTGGTTCACTAATGATACACTGACTAAAATTGATAATTTTATATTTTGATTTGAAGAATTTTTTAACCATTTCTCTCACAATATTCGCATCTGATCTTTCTCAGTAATCTTTAAGCCTTTTATTTAATTCCTAACCATTAAATGGTAGAGATTTCTAATAACTTCTTTCATTGCTTTTCACTTTTTTGGCCCCTGTTCATTTATTCTTTTCTAATTAAGTATTTGTGGTAAATAACCTGTCTTTATTTTACTACTTTACTATTTATTTATATTTCTATAAATTTGTATTGTGTGAAGATGGATATATGACTGAGAATGTGTGTTTTGTAGAGAATTGTCTGTATATATGTGTGTTCCTGTGTGTATGCATAGAATGATATAAGTGAAAGGCAGATGTTCACATGTGAGAGAGTGTGTGTGAGAGAAAAAGAGAGTATGTATGTGTAAGAATATATACAAATACACTAGTGCAAACACATGACTGTGTGTGTGTGTGTGTGTGTGTGTGTGTGTGTGTGTGTGTGTGCTTGCTTTATTTTCAATACTAGGTCAAAGTTCACAGATATATGTGTATGTGCACGCGCAAACATCATGTATACATAGCACAGAGTGAAACCAACGTTCTGTAATGAGAAAAACAGGTGTGAGGAGTTCTGGAGTACAAGGCAGAATATCATCACAGATTATGACAGCCTTGGGGAAAAGTGTATATGAAATAAATGCAGTACACATGCCATTATTGATCCAAGGAAGAGACTGAATGTTAATGAGAGGTTATTGAATGTAGGGAATGCATGGGAGAGAGAGAGAGAGAGAGAGAGAGAAAGAGTGAGTCCAGCCCATTTGGATCTGGTAAAGAGACCAGCTACCAAAGTTGACAGCACGGTTAAAGATATGAGGGCAAGCAATGTAGATGAACTATTGACAATACCCAGTAAAATAGGATACATGCTATTCACACACACAGCCAATTAGTCAATCAAAGAGTAAAAGATGTCATTCCTAATGGCTATCACACAGAGTGCTATCATCAACTACAAAGGATATGCTCTAGAAAGAAGTGAATACAGAGGTATTAAATTGATCGACTAGGATACAAATCACAGCCACAGTCCAATGACTAAAACAAGTAAAAGATAGATGAGATGCAGTTTGTTCTGGAGCCATGATGAGATATAACTCATACTTTCTTCTTAGTGAGACAACCACAGAAGAATTTTTAAGTACAAGCCATTATAACTTGCATTTGCTGATGTGGAGAAGACCTCCGACAGGGTACCATGAACTGTAGTCTAGTGGTCACTAAGTAAACTAGATATAAATGAATGGTTTTAAGAATCCATGCAAGCTATCTATGAAGACACTGTCAGCAAAGTGAAGGTTAGCAATGAGTTCAGTGAGGAATTTAACATGCAGATAGATGTCCATTAGGGCTCAGTTCTTGTAGCCGAATCTGTTGAAGAATTAGAGAAGAAATTCTAGAAAGCAAAACCTAGTGCCAAGAAGTCTTAATATAAACTTAGCAAAGATTAAGTATCTTGTCAGCAAGAAAGAAGACAACCCACCAATGGCATCAGGGAAGTTATAGAGAAAAAATGCAGGTAGGAATTTGATATAGTCTAGCCAATGTAAATTATGGCTATGCAAGAATTAGAGTTAGGTTGACAGTGAACAATGACTCCGTAGGTAACAAATGTACAGAAGTAGTCAAGAGTTGGAAGACCTATGGGATACATTCTTTCAAATGCTTGGAAAATTCCATAAAAGTAGAATACTTCTCTTAAAAATGTGACTAAATTAGAAGTGGAAAAGGGTATTTTACAAGCATACTAAACAGGAAAAACAAATGGTGTGGAAAATATTTCATGAGCTGTTACCCCTATGAATTAAGCTTAATTGTATAAAGTGGGATATTTTCATGGTAGCAGTTCATGTGCACTGAATGAAGAAAGCATATAAAGGCTAGAAAGAATGAGAAGAATATGGGAACATGACATAAAATGAATGTATAAGGAGAGAGGCAGTCAAGCATATTTGGATCCAAAGAAGTTAAAAGAATGGACCTATAGAGTTAAAAAATATGAAGGCAATTAAGACTAGTCTCTGAGATGCTGAAAATATCTGGTGAAATAGGACAATGCTAGTCACATGCATAGTCAATCAGAGTAAAAAGAAGTGTCTAGCATCAGTGTACTTGAACAGAGCATGAATAAATTCAGAGAAAGACTGAGTATAAAAAGAAACAGATGCAATGTGCAAGAGAGAAGGTTGCCCTGGTACAGACTTCTCATTGTGAAGGATGACAACTGTGTAAAAAAAAAGTGTCAAGCACTCAAATGGAAAGAATCTTTAGAAAAAGGGAGACATGAGAAGTAGTAAAAGTTAGTCTCTGGACGCTGAACATCATGAAGGAGATGAAGAAAAGGAACACAAGTGGAAAGATGTTGCACTGGAGTAGACATGAACACCCCACATGAACAAAAAAAAAAGATTTTAAAAATTATCAAGTTTGTACACACACACATATGTATATATTCACACATTGTCCTAAACCAGGACTGCTATGTTATGTTGGTAAATAATCTTTACTCAACAATGTCACCATTTACGAAAGATTCTTTAAGAAACTTTGGATGGTGCACCAGTTGCAAGCCAAAGTAATACATGAGCAAATTAAAAATCTAAGCCATTATCTCACTTGGGTGGGGGAAAAAGAAGTGTTAGAAAAGTAATGCAAAAAGGCTGAATGTTGAAATGGAAGTAGTTTGGGAAAGAAAGATGGACAGTTGAATAGGATGAATAATTAGAACCACAATAACATCCCAAAGTATGCTGTTCAACTTATAACATTAAACTAATTTTCTCATTCAGTTTCTTTTTAATTCTTTTCACTCTTTCCTTCTCTTCCCTCTTTCACAGACAATTTTTCTCTCAGATGATAATGTGTGTATGTGCATATGTATGCATACCTAATGTTTACATATAAGTATATATGTATGTGTGTCTCCTATATCTACAGATGTATATTTATGCATAAACACTCAACATGCATCATCATCATAATTATCAACGTAGTTTTATGTCTACTTTCCATTCTGGCAGGAGATGTACAGGTCACCAAGGACAAAGTCAGTATATAAGGTGCTGCTCACCTAGATGGGTTAGTGAACTGCACCTCACTCATGCCTTTCACTTTTGGCTTGGTTGCTACAGCAGGCTGCCCTTCCTAATACTAACCATTTTACCAAGTGCACAAGGTACTCTTTTTGTTTTGTGACACCATCACTTGAAAGAAGTCATGTTGTCAACAAGAGTCCACTTTAGAAAGTGTAATGGACACTATTCTGTGGCACCAGTGCTAGAGAGGTAACTATATCAATGATAAGACTAAAGGGGCTTTTGAACCTATGTCTCTATGTCTCTACTTGCTCACTGACCTCTTTACAGATTAAGAGGCAAGGTGTGAGTGATTCAGTGATAGAGGCATCAATGCCAATGGTATGTCATGACAGATGCATGATAGGGCCACTGCATTTCCTAGACATATGTACAATCAAAGTAATGTGATCAGGGGGATAAAGTAATGGCAGAAGGCAATATGATCAAGGAATTAAAATGATGTCAAGGGAAGAGTAAGAAACAAGAGTATAATGGCAAGCACTGATGTCACTAGTGCAGGAGTGGATGACAAGGATGAATATATATATATAGGGAGAATTCACAAAAAAGAACAAAAGATGAAGACAGATGTATTAGTATAACGGTCGGGAAGTGAAAAAGTCTTTAAGCCTACACTCTTCCACAGAAAGAAACAAGGAGAGAAAAAAAGAATGTGTAGTGGCTAGCGATCTATCATGGTGAATATATATATAATTAAAGAGAGAGAGAGAAAGAGAGAGTGAGAGAGAGAGTGTGCAAGCATATATATGTGTTGATTTAAATTAATATCTACTATAATAAATTTTGGAGTGAATTTATATATTTCATTTCCGTTTCACTAAAGTGTAGTAGGAAAAGGAGGGAAAGAGAAGAAAGTGGGGGTAGTGTTCAAGAGAATGGAAGAGTGAAAGGTAGAGTTGTGAAAGAATGAGTATGAGAGAGACAGGAATAGGAGATAAATGAGAGGAAACAATAAAGGGACAATAGAGAAATGGAGAGACAAATGACGGGAATGAAAAAGATAGTAAAATATAAACATGGCTGATGGTGAAAAGAGAGAAATTTATGGGATGCATCTGTGCAGCAATAACAACAGAGGTATTTACACAAAGACACACATACATAAAAATATTCAGAAGTCACTTTAAAATGAACACTCATATCTCATAGTGATTAAGTCCACAGACAAATGAACACAGAGAAATACAAATACAGCACAAGAGCTAAAAACACATACATACATAATATATATATATATATATATATATATATTGTGAATGAAAATTTGGATTAATAAGTTTAGCAATCGTGAACAGATGATCAGAAATGCATTATTTGTGGTATTGAATACTATATTTTAAATATTTGTACTGTGTTATGCATTCATTTTTTTCCTAAGTATAGATATTTAGCAAATTTTATACATTTGGTTTTCTTTTTGTAGGTTGCTTTCCTTTTCTCTGAAATTTCATTTAGTTTCTGAAATAATATAACAATCAGCAATCTGATTTATTAAACAAAATCCGGTTTCACTGATATATATTTCTAAAGTCTCAGATGAATAATTCAGGTTGAATTACGTAACAAATAATCCAAACAATGTGTCTGAAATAATAAATATAAGACAGAATTAACATGACTGTCATTCATATATCTTCTAAAAGAAGTTTTGATGCATGTATATATGAATAGATATCTTTTCTGTCCAGTTGAATTATTCATTATATATTAAATTTTATGTAACGTTTTACTCATCATATAGCTTAGTGATAAAACTAACACAGAGGTCCAAGAGTTCAACTCCTTTTAGAGACAAATATACACGCTGATCTATATTCTCTATAATATACTGCGTTGTTTGTTTGTGTATGTGTGTGTGTTTATGCGTGTGTATTTTGTTTTTGCATTTGATTTGCAAGATTCTTTATGCGAATTCGTGTGACTCTTCCTAGACACAATAATATACACACACACTCTTCCTAGACACAATAATACACACACACACATGTTTACATAACTTGTTATTATGTATTTCAGTAATAGGACTAATGAAATAAGCCATAAGTTCAACTCTTTTTAGGGATGAAAATATACGTCTATATCATCATTTTAACATTTACATTTACATGTTTGTATGGGACAGATGAGACTTCATTTAGGTAGAAATTTTAAACTCTGGATGCTCTTCCTGCCCCTACCCCTCACTTTTTTCCCAAGCAGGTTAATGTTTCCCACTGTCATTCAAATAATGGACACAAACAACACTGTTTGCAAGAATAGTGACATATTGCTCTGAGTGTGCCCACATCAAAAACAAGACAAATCTACAGTCAGTATCCACATACACATCCAACAGGGTTCTTCTAATTTTCATCTACCAAACTTCGTTCACAATGTATTGGTTAACATATGGTTGTAGTATAGGACACCAGCCAATTGTGTCCAACAATAGGAGCTAAACTTAAAACATGCCTCATCTGAAGCAAACTTAAGAGATAGATACAGCTTGTACACTTTTCTTCTTTCTTTCTCTCTTTCCCCCTCCCTCTCTCTTTCTCTCTCTCTCTATATATATAATTAATTAAAAAATAAGGAGAAAACAAGACAACAAGGAAAAAACAACGTGATGATGTAGGATGTAGTACATGCAAAGTATTAATGAGACACTCAGAGAAGGAAAGAAAGAGTGGTTGTTTTACATTTCAAGCAAAGCTCTTCTTCAGAAACAGGAGACATAAGAAAGTCCAAAAGAAAAGGAAAATGGAGAAAAAAAATTGCCAACAGTCCACATTCTTCTTTCTTTTCTTTTGGACTTTCTTATGTCTCCTGTTTCCGAAGAAGAGTTATGCTAGAAATGTAAAACAACAATTTTTCTTTCCTTCTCTGAATGTCTCATTAATACTTTGCATGCACTACGTCCTTGTGTTGTTGTTTTTTCTTGTTGTCTTTTTTCCTCCGCTTTTTTAATTGATTATTTACCACATGTTTACATGGAAACCCATCCTTCCGACTGGCTTTGGAGTACCTAATTTGTGGATTTCTTTCTACCATCGAATTATATCACCTTATTCATTCAGAGTACGCCATTTCTGCACCTTGATTATATGATCCTTTACCCATCTTTTTCTCTGCCATGACACGTGATGGTTATTTCCTTTTTCTTAAACATTTTCCCACACTCTTGTAATAAAGACATTGTACATAAAAAAATTTTAAAACTTAACCGAAACTCATTTATTCTATAATAATTCTTCTCTTACAATTTCATGACATAATCTGGCCGTGTAATGTATTTTCAAATTTAATAATACAGACTCAAATATAAACATAGAAACTGATGAAAATAGCCTAAAGTTTCTATCTTTACTTTTTAGCATTATTTATGCTAGACTAGCAGTTCAGACAGATAAAACAACATACGGACAATAACCACTATAACTTGTGTTATTCTACAATTTTTGTTGATAATTTCAGTAAGCAGTCTAGTATTTTGAAGCATGGTGTGATTAACAATAATAATCCAAAGCCATGTAACGCTACATGTAAACCAGAAACTGGAATTTACAAGAAAGTTCTTCAGGAGTGAGAGTTTGTAGAGATATGATGTTAAGAAGCAAACAGTTTTTGGAATCTGCAATGTTAATTACAAACTCACTAAATTTTATTTGAAATAATATATATGTCAATTCTAAATCATCATCTATTGGAGATAAAAAAATTGTCTAAGTGATGTAAAAGATACACATCTTGCAAAAGTCACAAAGTGGTCTACCATCAATAATATTGTAGTAATAATGTCACTGGTACAGAAATTCTAAGTGTTGCAATCAAAGCAGCCAGGAATGTGAGCATCAAAAATTTCACAGCTACTGATAGGTAGTTAAGGACAATGACAGTCATGGATGAACAAGTAGATCTGAGGAAATTCAAACATTAAATAAAAAAGGTTAAATGACTTAAATATGAAAGGCTCAAAATTTCCAGAGAATATAATGGGGACGAAACTTGCTATATTAATAGTATCCTGTGATAATCAAGCCTTAAGGATTGGAGTTTCCACAACTAATCATAAATAAATAATGTTTTTCAGTGTTGTGTGACATGAATACACATTTAAAAATAGCTGTGGTGGGTACATCAACAAGTTTTTGAAAGGAAAAGTGCATCAGCTATTGGCACCTTTTTACATTATAACAATCTGTAGAAATAGTAGTCTAATATGCATAACTCTAATGTGTGGTTTTTCTCTATAGTTATGCATAAATACATTTTACACACACACACGCACACACATCACCATCATCATTTAAAATCCACCTTTCCACGCTTGCATGGACTGAATGTAGTTTGTTACAACAGATTGTCTATGCCCAAATGCCCTTCCTACTGCCAATTCTTATCTGTTTCCAGATAGGCATTGGCAGTGGGAAGGGTTGGTGCTGTTATCAACTGTCATGAAATGACATTTCTGTTCTGAATTAGTCATGCATGAAATTCCAAGAGTTTAGGTTGCTTTGCTATGCACATAACTACAACTACTGAAAACATATACCTCAGGGATGGGCAACTTTTCGTCAACTGAGGGCTACATTGTACCATTTTCAAGTGGGAGAGGGCCACATGATAAAACACATATGCATGAAATATTACTTGCCCACTTTACACTGAATTTTTTGCAGTTCTTCTTAATTTTATTTGTCTTAGCATGAAAATTTACATTAAGTTGGTATCTCTTTCATTATTTCCTAATGGTAATAATGATGATTATTAGTGTAAATAAATTATAGTTTAAAATACTGAGGTCAAAAAAAAAAAAAAAAAAAAAAAAAAGAAAAAGAAAATTCATTGATATTTTATTAAAGAACAAATTCCGTTATCTGTATCAATGAGATTTTTGCACATTCACATTCTTTACCATATTTTGCGCTTGTAAAAATTCGTAACCAAGAAACTCATCGAGGGCCGTGGGCCACAGGTTGCCCATGCGTGATATACATTGTCTTTAACAAACCAGGCCTCCTAAAGCACTATATATTTTTCTTTATTTTTCTTCATCTCCATACATTTCATTCTACTGATATATTTGTTTGTTTATTCATTTTTTTATCTTGTTCTTTATATTTTCATTGCATAGTTTATTTATTTAAATATTATGAGACAGTCAGCTAAATCTTTGGAAAGCAAATCGTTATGATAAACATATTCTTTCTTATTCTATCTTTATTTTAAAAAATTCTATGGTTTTTACTTTATTTTATTGCATTCTTTTTCTGAATTTGTATCTACTGTTATCATTTCACTAATGCACTCCATATATGGTAATTCTGTCAAATAGATTTATTGTCTGTGACTATATAATTCTTTCTACTATAGGCAAAATGCCTGAAATTTTGAAGAAAGGGTTAGTCAATTACATCGACCCCAATACTCAGCTGAAATGTTCTGAAGCATAGTTCATTATTTATACCACATTTATATTTATGGGTGCAAATATATATATTCATTTATATACTTGTGACAGATGATGTAGCATTGTTTATGTAGCTAAAACAAATTATGAAACAGCTGTCAACTAATGGAATAAACATCAGTTGTCTCACTCAACTTCTCTTATCTATTCATTATATATAT
>NC_068985.1:106757670-106767085 GCF_001194135.2 Octopus bimaculoides
ATATATATATATATATATACATGCACATACATATCTTTCCACACACACACACACATATATATATTGCCATCTGTGTATATGCAAAAATACAATTAGAAGGTGATGCAGTGGATTTAACTGAGATAAAATTTCTACAAAACGATGTTGTGTTTAAATCACTATATTGGAGTGAAATGAGCATCATTGCAGCAGTGACTCACAAGAATGTGAAATGCATTTCACCTTCAATGGGGTTTGTCAGTAACATGCTCTTGATAGTCACCGGATTAAGTCAGCATTGATCAACTTAAACAAGGAGACCATCCAGAAGAGTTGCAAGAGATTCTGAAGTTGTCTGGAAGTCGTAATTGAAGCTAATGGTGATTTTATAGAATAAATTTACTCTTTAGTATATCAAGATATTTTTGTGTAATTTTGGTAAATATATCTGTTAAAATGAGATGTCAGCGTTATTTTCATTTTTGAGTAATTTAGACGAGAGTTTATTCACCGCACCATGTATATGTATATAAATAAACACACAAAAAAGAACAGCTCCCAGAAAGAATAACCAAGGAAAGAAACAACTTAAGTGGGATGGTGGAGACAGGCTACCACTTCACACATCCGAAGCTCAGGTCACAATGCACATTGTCTCAACCTTCGAAATATGTGAATATTGCACATACTGCTTTGAAGACAAAGAAGTACCTAATTGCAGAGTAGACAGCTGCAGCTAAACAGAAGTGTTTTTTTGGATATGGTGCAAAGGACTGTAAAGCAGCTGACCTGGCTGCAACAAATACTGAATCAAAGTAATGTATATAAGCAAGCAAGACCACTGCAACTAGCAAATGATGCAGAGTGGCCACCCCTGATGCTACCACAAATGTCAAACCAGTGGCCACTTCAGACACCCCATACACCACACCAGTGTTATTATTGAATATGAGAGGCCTTGTAACACTCCACCAGCACAAAGTGCCATTCTTGAGAGGCTTAGTTACATGTAATCAAGCAATATGCATTTCACTAACAGATATACATCTAACCACTGACATAGTAGACACTGAAAGACATATGGTGTATTTCAAAGTGATAAGAAGGAAAGAACTCATGGTGGAGTTGAGATGTACATCCAGGAAGATGTCATGTCTGTAGTCTTATTGTCACTCAAACTCAGTTTGTGACACACATTAAGCAAATCAAAATGGTAGTATGTACAACATATTGTTCCCAGATGCCCTGAATCATGAGGACTCATTCAAAATGATGGAAGAGAGAGTAACCAACAAAGATGATAACCTTCACATACTTCTTCTAGGAGACTTTGATTTCCCTAATATTGAATAATCTGAGGGCCATCCCCTCTCAAGAATGTTACTGCATGAACAGAAGCAGGCAGAGTCTCTACTTGACCTTACAAATATGCAATTCATGAAGCAAATAATGCTCTACCCAACAAGGGGTAAAAATGTCATGGACCTCTTCTTTACAAATAAGGTGGTGCTCATCCATAATCTAAATGTGACACCAAAGATTGGAACTAACAAAGTATGGTCCAAGAAGAACTACAGACAAATACCTGATTCCTTTCCAGTAGGAACTTTCATAAAGCTAACTAAAAAGGTATTCTGAAAGAGGTGCTGGTCCGCCAGTCTCTCTATGCAAGATACTGACATAAAGCTACAACATTTTATGACAACCATATAAAACATAAGGTAAGTTTACTCCAGAGAGAAAGTCAAACTGACAGAAAAACACAATTCTCAGATACAGGAAAATTCTAATGAGACAATGGACAACAATCTCATATCATCTAAACAGACCACTAAATGATAGTGTGGAACTCTATCTCAAACAAGAACTGCTTGAGATTGAAAGTGAACTCAAACACTCCTATGTAAAGGAGAGAGCAGAAAAAAAGAAGCCTGGACTGTAAAAGATGTAAAGGCAAACCCCAAAGCCTACCATAAATTTGCAAAACAGTCTGCTTCAGTACAGTACATGATAGTGCAACTGTTCAAAGAAAATGGCTCACTGACTACAGACACCTGAAGGATAAATGAAATGCTAAATATGCAATACAAAATTGCTTTCACACATCTGTTGGGACACTTGCAAATAAATATGCCAAACATGTTCTTTGACACTATAGCTCTACATGAATGATGGCAATTATTGATTACATCGAAATAGAGGAAACTGATGCAATATCAGCTATTGATATTAGCAAGTGGAGTACTTCAGAGAACTGTCTTGGGACCACTACTGGTTATTTTGGCCCTCTCAGACATACCATCAGTAATACAGGCAGCCACTCCCACTATCTAAGCGAATGATGAAAACGAAGTACAAACAGTCATGAGTCCTCATAATGCTAATTCTCTACACAACGACCTACATACAAGTAGGCTGAAGAAAACAACATGCAATTTAATGCAGAAAATTTCAAGCTCTCTGCTATCAGCCATCTTGTGCTAACAATCGCAACAAAACTACTTTGGACCAAAAGGAGCAGCAACTCTAGAGTCAAATACAGTGTGTGTGACCTGGGGATTGATATGAGCAATGATGTGTCATTTCATGTACATATCAAATGATGTTGGCAATGTGCAGGTGAATGGCTAGGTGAATTCTGAGAACTTTCAGGACATAGGACCAGGAAACTATGCTGTCTTATGGAGGACATTTGTCCTTAGCCATCTGGACTACTACTCTCAACTATGGTCAATTCACAGTGTCAATTTAATAGAAAAATTCAAGGCAGTTCAGCGATGCTACACCAAAAAGAGATCTGCATCAATGAAACACTTGATCTGAAAGAGACTGAAGTTGAAGTGAAGGTAGGAGAGGTATGCAGTGATATACATAGAGAAAGACAGGCACCAAGCCCTGAACAGGACACCACTGCACTGCTCCAAAGGTCCCACTCATTCCATGTAGAGTGGGAACCAGGTATTGCAATGACTTAGGATTCAAAGGTTCACAACTATTTAATACTTTGTCAAAAAACTTGACATATTTATATGGAGTGGAGTAGACCTTCTGCTGTCCAAGACCCCAAATGAACCTACATCAAGGCAACAAACTCAAACAAGGGCAATAATATCAAATTCCTTCTCTCACCAAAAACCAACCTGATAGGAATGGCCACTAAAAAAAGCGATGATGCTAGCAGTGCTTCAGCATGGCCACAGCCTTTAGGCTGAAACATATAAAAGAATAGAAGAGGACATAAACACAGACACACACATACATATGCATGCACATACACACACACATGTATAAATACATATACACATATATGCATATAGAAATATAAAAATATACACTCACATACCTTCATTTTAATACATACATACATACATACATACATACGTACGTACATACATATATACAGACAAATATATGCACAGATGTATATGCATACATATATTCACATCATCATCATTTAATGTCCATTTTCTATGCCGGCATGGGTTGGATGCACACATACATATATGTATACATATATATATTCATACATATATAAACACACATACACACAAACTATATATATATATTTATACAGTCATTGGCTGATTTTTGAATAGCTCCTTTGACCATCTAACCAGGTGATGACCATCATGTAATTACATAGCTGCAGATAATCCTATGAGGAAGAGTGAATCAGCATGAGCTATTTCAGTTGATGCCTGTATAGCATACATTCAATGATGCCAGTGTTGATTCAACAAACAATTTGTGTGAGTATTATCCTATCTTTCCAGGGAACTGTCCATAGAACGTTCAGGCTCTAAATGCTTTGTGAGTATGAAATCGGACATTAGAAAGACATTATTGCATGCATGTGCACACACTTTCTCTACCTACATACATGAATATATATATATATATATATATATATATATACACACACACACAAACACATACATCTGTAATGAACAGAATGGTTATTAAAGAATATAAAGTATTAATTCATTCTATCATGCCACAGATACACATACATGCACACACACACACACATTATGGCTTGAACGGAGGGAAAGGAAACTACGTATAACACTTTCACATCCACTGAGATAAGTGAGGTTGATATGGTTGGTGTTCAGCTTGAACATTTATCTGTAATATGCCTGTAATGAACACACAATAGTAACTGAGGTGTAGAGAGTTTAAACTTGATTCATTACGTACTCACACACAGAAATAACAGTTCATTTACACATTGGGTAAAGAATATTCCAGGAAAAGGAAGAAACAAAATAGTAAAATAAAATAAATAAAAATAAGAAGTGAATAATTGAAAAGAAACCAATCCCCACCCTGCTGCCAGAACTGCGAGTAAAATATGACCTTCTGGTAAAGGAAAGAAATCTATGTCAGCTGATATAACTTAGTGTCATTTGAACCATGGCTGAGAATCTTGCCAAGCTGGTGACCAGCAGGTGGAGAGCAAGCAAGCTGGCAGACAGTCAAGATGGTGGGTGGGAGATACATGAACATATCTGCTGCGGAACAGAACATAATTTCACTATTTTTGCGTCCTGCACCCACCTTCAAGTCTCTGTGTATTATACTATTTTGGTGGCAGTGGTTAACTCCTTCTAAGATTTGTTGAATGCAGTGACTGAAAAGATATAAGATGACAGCATGTAGCGAGCACAAGTAGCGGAGAGAGAGAGAGAGAGAGAGAGAGAGAGAGAGAGAGAGAGAGAGAAAGAGAAACGAGAGAGGAGGAGAGAGAGAGAAAAAGAGAGAAACGAGAGGAGAGAGAGAAAGAGAGAGTAAGAGAGAGAGAGAGAGAAACGAGAGAAAGAGAAAGAGAGAGAGAGAGAGAGAGAGGCTAGTTCATTTTGAGAACAATGCTGAAGGATGCTGGTAGCAAGATGCTAAGATATCAATAGTGCCACTGCATAGGAACACAATGTTATGATGCCAACGTGAAGTTTAGTAGGCACATTCAAGGCTCAAATCATGCTGTTTAAAGAGCAGTGGAGTGAAGTAGTAATGGTTAAATCAACTGTTTGACAGAAGAGGTAATTAAAAAAGCTATTAATAGAATACAGGTGTTGAAGAATGTTACCCAAGAAGACAAAAACAAAGAAGAAAGAAAGAGATAAATAAAAATTAAATTTAGAATAAAACATGAGAAAGAATGGGGTTGGGTCGCAGTTTACATGTATTTTCTTGCACCTCAAAAGCATACACATCAAATTATGCAAGATCCATAAAGTTGGAATCGTCATTATTGAAGACTGGAAGATCCTTGTGCTGACAATTTTCGATTTGTCACTCAGATATCATTCACTCACTGTTTCACCTGTCACTCAGATGTCATTTCACTTTACTTGTCATTTCCCTCTACTTGTCACCCAGGACACATCAATCCATGCTTTCATTACTCAAATGTTATCTCACTCAACACTCTCTATGCCATTCAAAACATTATTTGCACCTATTCTTGTAAAATGTTGAATATACTAGGAATAGTGGGGAATTTAAAAGACAATTGATATAACTTTGATGGTTTTAGGATGAATCGTACTCAGCTTGTAGGATAGTCAGGAGGACACTAAAATGCAAAAATGTTCCAAGCAGTTAAAAAGACATCAGTTGAAAGTTATTGGTGGTTTCAGACGCAAGCTGTATGATCAACCATGTTGTGAAAACTTCATTGCTGCATTTCAGCAATGGGGAAAATCTTGAAGTATTTGAGGGAGCTGGACAACATTATAGACATATCTAGATTTGCATTTATATTGAAGTATGAGATAGGACATACAGATCGAGATATACTTTTCCTGTAACAGAGATAGGTGGGGGACACCGGGAGAGATCGTGTGTGTGTGTGAGTGCATGCGTGTATGTTCTGCCTCCACTGTAACATACATACAAAAGTTCACAGAATATTGTACATCTGATTTATCATTACCAGCTAAACCAACAATAAATAAAACTATGGATACATACTAAAATCAATTACATCTAGATAATTTGTAATCTTTCTTATTCTGAGTAATGTCATAACATAGAATAGAACAGTAAATACAGAGGAGGAGTTGGTTTATTAGAGGAATAGCACAAAACATTTTAGGGACCCCACAGTTAGATCTCCTGAATACAATACTCTCCCTGATCATGATTGTTAGGCACAAATCCATACATTCAAAAAGAAAGGTAAATAGAATGATTTTCTGACAGCATTAATAGAATGAAGTTATGCAGCCGCAAAATACAATTAAAAGTAAAATCACAAACTGCGCTTGTCACGATTTCAGTTATTCTTTTAAAGACCTTGCACCATTATTGCAATACTAACCATTCCTTGCTTTGGAGTTAATTATTTTCTCAAATTGATTAAACTCCTGATTTATTGATACATGCACGCACACCACACTCCTATCTATCTATCTATCTATCTATCTACCTACCTACCTACCTACCTACCTACTTATCTTTACACACACAAATACATACTCATATCAGTGCATGTTCAGATACACATATAAACATATCTCCAGATACATATAAACTTTGTGATATTCTGAGATGGTCTACGAAATTTTATAGATAGGGAATTATCTCCCTTGTTGGACATAGTTAGCAGTGCATGACAGGAACTGGGGGAGGATATAAATAGTGGACCAGGAATGCACTTGAAGAGATTCCTCAAAGTACATTAACATCCAGACATTGATATGTGATGTTCTATATTATCTAGATAGCAGTCTAGTTGATTATTCTTTGACATGAATTTGATCTTACCAGTGAAGAAGACATTTTGTCTACTTCATGGGAAAACATCATAAACCCTTTTATTGGCTATGATTTATAGCTGAATTTGTTGTGGGATGCATCATCTATAAAGATGTTTTTACATATTTCTTACTGCTTCTACAGTTGCATTCTAATTGTAAACAAGCTTTCTCACTTGTAAGTATAAAGCATTTAATATGCTGGACGAAAGACTAAGGACAGCTTTAGTGTAATTGAAAGCATGCTTTTCTGGGTCAAATTAGAAGCATGTCTCTTTTCCAGCAGGTTTTTTGCTGCCCATTTTCAATCCAAGGGGTTTTAAACAAAATATATTACAATCTAACATATAAGACATACCATTCATCATGACTTGTCTACATATTTTCTCAGTACTTGAACATTTGCATTATATATACATGCATATAAATATATATGTGTGCATGTATACATGTATCTTTTATCTATTGTTCAAGTCATTAGGCTGTAGGAATGTTGGGCCACTGCCTTGAAGAATTCAGCATGTGTTAGCATGTCAGACAAAATGCTTACCAGCATTTTACCTGCCTGCCTTTCATCCCTTCAGGCTTGATAAAATATAGTACCAGTCAAGTACTGGGGTCAATGCATTTGATTAAAGTCCCATCAAAAACTATTGGTTTTATATCAACAGTTCAAACCACCATTATCATTTTTTTTTAACTACTACTGTTATTACAATGATTATGACAACAGACATGTCTAAGTTCTTTTCAATTTTAAACTAAATAAGAATGATATTTAATGTTTAGTTAATTAACAAGTATTATGTCACTAAGCCTATAATAATGATGTTAATGCAGACAATGCTGATGTGTGTATTAATAGGGGGGGGGGAAGTAGTGAAATCAATATTAATGGTGTTAATAAGAATTACAGCTACTGCTAGTCAACATCGTTTATTACTAATCTAAACAAACAATACAATTATTTAATGAATAAATAATTCAACATAAAAAAACTGTTTCGCAAGAAGATTGTAATGTTTATTTAAAACACTAATCTATTAAGTTGTAAACAGTTAATGATTCACATATTTCTTAAATTGTTTCTTACTAAGCATGCATGCCTAAATGCTCTTAATCCTAAATGATATTAACTCATTTAGGGTGGGGGAGAAATGACCCTTCAAAACTTCTTTAAGGACTAAATTTAGGGGGGGGGGGGGAAACCCCTTGAAAACTTCTTGAAAGACTAAAATTTCTGAATTACTAAAGTAGAATGTGTAGATACTACTCTGGATCTCTTTAATTGCCTTTATTGCCTATGCCGTAAACCCAATGAAACAATTAACCCATAGATATTCCAACCAGTTCTGACAATATTAACCACCACATCCTAAACAATTTATGTAGGCTTCCCAACTATCAACTAACAAACGAATTTTTAACAATGTATCTCAGTTAAGATTTGACCACCAGTAGTAGCTTTAAGGATAAAATGTATTACACAGCAACACCTATACCTTGCCCCCAGTAAAAACTACATAGGAAATGAAACATAACCTGGTACTACTTAAATTTAATATTACAATCAATACAGCAGTTGTTTAGATATTGTTTAAGCTCCTTGAAAAACATTTCCCTCAAACTACAAGACACCAGGTACAAAGCAAAAATATTATCATACTTTTGTACCCTATTACCCGAAATTTTAACTACTATTAGCATATCATACATAATTCTAAACTTATTGAACACAGAATCATGAACCAATAAAGCATCAATCTGTGCAACTGTCCTGTAGCTTCTAACTACACAATTAGGGTTAATGTGTACAAATGACTGGTTACTACTTAAGACAACACAAAAGCTTGCATTGGAAGGGCCCCAAACCCATTTAAATCACAATTTTCTTTGCATATGCATTCCTTTAAAAACCATGACAAGCAAACTTCTTTGGTTTCATACATTTGGCCATTAAGGATAATTCAATACCAGATCAACGTAAATAGAACATTTTATCTACAGCTAAAGCATATGAGGAGAATAATAACCTGTAATCTTTGTACAATGAAGGGCTTGCATATTTTTGGCAAAGGCGCCTTTATTCAACAGCCATTCAGAAAAGATTCCAAACAGCATACGCAGAAATTTTAAGTTGTATAGATTTTACATGCTGATACTCTTCCACATCACTATCAACGGCCTACATATTCATATGCATGCATGTTTCAACTATCATTCTTTCCATGATTGATTCTATTCCTAAAAGACATCATGTTTTTAATTCTTATCACTAATAGTTTTCACCTTCACCAATATTAACAATTGTAAATCCATCAATATTAACTCTAAATCGATGTGCATGACCATTAGTATTGCTTTGTTTTGTTCTGACTTTGTTTAGCTTACCATGTTAACAGATTTCATTCACTTTTCAATTTTGTTTCATTCTTACTAGACATTCTGAAGAGTATTTATGAAATAGTTTTATCATCTTCTACATGTCATTCTCAACAAATAAAAGAAAAAAGTAAAAACCTCCTTTCAGTCTATATTAGTAGTGTATTCAATACTTTCTATTCAACAGTGGCTATTTCTATTACTACCAATAAATTTTATTGCTTTTATATGTGTGGGTGTATGCATGTGTATATATATATATATATATATATATATATATATATATATATATA
>NC_068985.1:106767095-106829680 GCF_001194135.2 Octopus bimaculoides
ATCATCTTCTACATGTCATTCTCAACAAATAAAAGAAAAAAGTAAAAACCTCCTTTCAGTCTATATTAGTAGTGTATTCAATACTTTCTATTCAACAGTGGCTATTTCTATTACTACCAATAAATTTTATTGCTTTTATATGTGTGGGTGTATGCATGTGTATATATATATATATATATATATATATATATATATAATCAATCAGATATATTCAATGAGAATACAGTATACTGAATTTTGAATAAGTGCTCTTGGTAGGGAAATGTCTAAAACCTTAAAGGTATTTAGACATTTAATAAGAGCAATTATATGTTATAAAGTAAGACCAGGAAAAATTACATTAAAAAATCATCACAGAAGATATATGTCCAAAATAATATCGTATTAATAGATAGATATATAAAATATGACTATTTAAGAAGTTTAAAATATCTTACGATCATTTCATAAATGTATTACCCTTCAAAATGAAATCTAAAATTGATTATCATTATTAGGTAATACATCCACTTGTCAGAGAAAAAGGGTGAATTTCCATGTAGTCAATCTAATGCTATGTATGTATGTATGTATATATATGTGTGTGTGTGTGTGTGTGTGTGCACGCTTGTGTATGTATATTTCTGTATGCATATATGTGCATCACCATATGTGTGTGTGTGTGTTTTGTCTGAATTTTTGGGTGAGGAGTAATAGTCATTATACAACCAGACAATGGGATAGTGAATATAGGTATTGAGTAGGTGTAAAAAGTTAAATATAGTTATTTACTTAGTGGATGTAGGTTCAATCCCTAGGTCAGTCAATGTATATATACTCTGGTTCAAGCAGAACAAGCAAGTTGCATCAGCGGGGAGGAGCATAAATAATAGGAGCATATCCCTGGTGTGGACAATGACATAAGGGCAATCTAACCCCCATACATTTAATAAAGGGTTTGGTTTACAATTTAGAAAATATTACAGAACACAGCAGGTACCTGAAGGGTAAAGGGTAAAGACAAAAACATTACTCTGATTATATTAATAATAATCCTTTCTACTATAGGACAAAAACCTGAAATTTGTGGGGAGGGGGTAGGTTAATTATATTGACTCAGTATGTAACTGGTACTTATTTCATTGACCCAAAAGGGATGAAGGACAAAGTAGACCTTGGCGGAATTTGAACTCAGAATGTAAGGCTGGATGAAATACTGTTAAGCATTTAACCTGGCGTGCTAACAGTTCTGCCAGCTCACCACCATAATAATAATCCTTTCTATTCTAGGCACAAAGCCTGAAATTTTTAGGGTGTGGGTGAGTTGATTACATTGACCCCCAATGCTTAATTGGTACCTATTTCATTAACCTAAAAGGATGAAAGGTAAAAATCAGCCTCAGCAGAATTTGAACTCAGAACATA
This sequence comes from Octopus bimaculoides, assembly GCF_001194135.2. NCBI lineage: Eukaryota > Metazoa > Mollusca > Cephalopoda > Octopoda > Octopodidae > Octopus > Octopus bimaculoides. The sequence goes on from NC_068985.1 coordinate 106,768,500, forward strand.
AAGAAATGCTGCTAAGCATTTTATCCAGAGTGCTAACAATTCTACCAGCTCATAGCAATAAGGATGATGATGATGATGATGATAATTGTTTAAATCTAGGCACAAGGCCAGCAATTTTGGGAGAGGTGGTCAGTTCACTGTACATGGCTAGCATTTCATTTTGTTCTCAGAAAGCTTGGAAGGCAAATGTGACTGAGTCTGGATTGAACTCAGAATGTACAGTGTATAAACAAACATCATAAGGCATTTTGTCTAACAATTTCTAACTCCAAATTCCATTCACAAGTTATTAGTCAACCTGAATCTATGGTAGAAGGTACTTGTTTAATGTGCTATGTAGTTAAATCAAACCTGGAACCTCATGGTTAGGAAACAAACTTACACTGAGAATAGCTTTAAAGAATAAATCACAGTTTGCATAGTAAAGTAAGAGAAGAGTAGACTAATGGGCTTTTCCATAATATATCACATTAAAAAGAAATTACAAGAAAGAAACTAAAAGAAGGTACACACATTTATCAAATATGTATTTCTAGCTAAGATGTTTGGTCGATAACTATCAGAGCCTTCTTCATATATCATTCTGTGGTTGTCACTGTGAGCAATGATTCTCTAGTTGCAAGATATTTTTTTTGAATTTAAAGCACTATGTCCTATTGAAAACAAAATCAGCACAAACTATACCAGAGAGCAAGTGAATGAGTGGGTGAGTGAGTGACAGAGAAAAAGACAGAGTTGTAAAATATTAAGATGCTAACTGTTGTTAGGTTTGTCCACTATATAATTTATACATTGCTCTTCAGCAACTGAAACATTTAAAATGGAAACCATGTGTTGGAACAGAAATAATCCAAATCCAAATTACAAAGAATCAGTCTGACAACCAGAGTCTGAGTATGACAGATTTCAATCAGAGTTAAAATGGATTAATTTAAAGGCTTATGCATTTGTAACAACACTATTTTGATGGAACTGTCATCATTCTCTAAGAGTATCCAGTTGTAAATTTTTATTTTAATTATCCATGGTCCAGAAAACAAAATGATCCAGAAGTTTCTGTGTATTGGGGGAAGTGGGGCAGAAAATATAAGCAATATCTCAGCTTTGACACCTGTGCTTCTCTGCCAATGTTGTACATTTTCCTTGTCTACTTCCACCCTGTTTAACTTCATGTATTAGCCATCATTTTATAACATTTTGTAGTTACATTCTTGTGTAGATTTTATCCCTTTCATGATTTCTGCTGTTAGTTTCCCTCCTTTCTTCATAACAATTGGTCATTTCAGCCTGTCTTGTAATTATTGGTTTCTTTCATACCAGAAAACAAACCTTTTTGGCTTTTAGTCATATTTGGTAGTTATTTGTATTAGTTTTCCATTATTCTTTATTAATTTTGCAGAGTGGGTACTTTATAATTATAACGATAACATATTAGCAGAATAGTTAGAGCATTGGAAATTTTCTGACATTGCGCTTAAATTAGAAATCATCATTATTTTTATTATTATTAAAATGTCATTGAGGTGGCACAATCTTAGCATACCAGACAAAATGCTTGACAGTTTTCCATCCACCTTTGTTCTGAGTTCAAATTCCACTAAGGTCAACTTTACCTTTCATCCTTTTGAGGTCAATGAAATATTTACCAGTGAAATACTGGAGTTGATATAGTAGACTAGCCTCCTTCCCAAAAATTTCAGGCCTTGCACCGAAAATATAAAAAATTCTTCTTCTTCTTATTATTATTATTATTATTACTATTACTATTATAGCCAATGGCAGAATTGCTAAAATCATTTTGACAGGATGTCATGTAGTATTTAGTTATGTCTCATATTTCAAGTTAAGAGTAATAAAATACATAGCAGTTAACTTTGAAGTTGATTTAATCAACTCTTCTCTTAAATTCACAGGCCTTGTACATAAATTATAAATCTTTCTTATTGCCGGTATATGTTACAGAGGATAATAATGTGATTTTGAATAAGTTTTGGCTAATTCACTTTACGTAAAGCCATCACTTTTGGGAATTAAAATCATTCATCACACTGACTAAAATGGATTTGCAGTTGCAGAGGGCAAAGTAGTTACAGTTAATTAAAAAGTAAACATACCATTATTAATAAATAATCATGCAGTGTTACCAAATGGGTAAGTTATAAATAAAAAAAGTCAAAGCACAATTTAAAATAATGTAACATAATAGATTATTTGTATAACATTCCAGAAAATCATTTGAGGATTTTAATGCTATGTACACAAAACTGAGTGAAATAATTTTATATCACACACCGAATTATTGTATGGGTACACTACATTGTTATGTGTGTGTGTTTGTTTGTTTGTTTACATTTGTACTCTACAAAAGCTGTGACCTGTGAGCAGTGCTGCTGCTGTTGTCACTTCTGTCAACAAATCATCCACTCACTTTGCATCTTTGAAGACACGAAATGAAAGCTCTCTTACTTGAAAAGCAAGTAAGGGTTTCTGACAGGAAGGAGATCTGAAGGTGAAACAATTCTTCAATAATATATTCATCTAACCCATGCTGGCATGGAAAATCCTCATCATCATCATTTAACCTCCATTTTCCATGCTGGCATGGGTTGGATGGTTTGACAGGAGATGTCAATGAGTGAATGAACAAATTTCACCCATCTCTACTATAGCTGCTTAGTGCAGGTAAGGCTCTGCTGACAACTACTATCATACTAAACCGTGCCCACTTCAGATGATATATTTTGGGGGCTTCTGCACCCTAAAATGTACATGAAGACCACTCAGCTACATTGATGCTACTGGCAAAGAAATGCAACATGAAATTGGTAACCCAAGCTAATATGGATAGGGGTACAAAGATTCCTGGAACTGCATGGTGGAATGCATATTGATGAAGTTGTAGTAGAGGTTTATCCCAAATGTAGTATGCCAGAGCAAGTGCAGGACATTATTTAATGGCATCCCTAATGCCAGGGTCAATTTTTGCTTATATCCTAACAAAGTTGATAAAATTAAGTTGCAGACATACCAATGTTGATTGAATTGATTATACCTACACTCAACAATAAATGCAAGGCACATTGTACTAATTTAATGGATTGGCAGAATTGTTAGTGTCAGACAACATACCTTGCAGTGTTTAGCTACAACCTTTTATGTTCTGAGTTCATATCCCACCACAGTCAACTTTGTTTTCATTCTTCTAAGGTCAAGTCCTGGGCAGGGTGGGGGATTTAACTGAGTAATTCCTACCTCATAACAAAGAACAAAAAATGTTGGCTTTCTGTCTATGTTAGAAATTATTAGTGGAAGAATCATAAGTGTTGGGAAAATGCTTTGTGGAATTTATTCCAGCATTTTACCTTCTGAATTTAAACCCTTCCAAGGTCATTTGCTTTGCACCTTTTCAGGGATGATAAAATAAAGCATTAGTCAAGAACTGCTGTTGATGGTTTTGACTGCTCCCCATCCTCTCAAAATTTCCAGCTTGGTGCCTAATACATATTATTATTATTATCATTATTATTATTATTATTATTATTATTATTATTATTATTATTATTATTATATCCAGCTGGCAGAATCATTAAGCATGCTGGATGAAATGCCACTAAGCATTTCGTCCTTTATGTTCTGAGTTCAAATGCTGATGAGGTTGACTTTGTCATCTTTTCAGGGTCAATAAAGTAAGTAGAGCCAACCACTAGGTTGATGTAATCAAGTAACCCCTTCTCCAAATTTTCAGGCCCTGTGCCTATAGTAGAAAGAAATTATTATTATTTGGTAAAAGCTGACTTAAGGAAGTAAGGAACTAAATTGAAGGCAATATAGCATTCAGTTCAAAGTTTATGTAATTATTATTTTTATTTAACTGGCAATACCTGTTGTGTCAAATCCCAAGAAATCACTATTGTCCCTATTATTACTCAAGGACAAGGAATTGTATGAAGTAGCAAAGTACTAGACAATATATTAATTTCTAATTATGACACTTTTCATTCTGGCTTCGAAACCCAGTGGAGTTAATTTTGCATTTCATACTTCAGGAATAAATTATATATCTATAACCTTGCCAAAATTATATCTCAAAGACTAAATCTTTTCTATGGAGCCAGAAAAATGCTTCAGGTCTCAGTAGGTGATGACACTAGACAAAGCTCATGTAAGACGCAGTGATGTATAATTTATATACCTGAGATAAAACAAATGCTACACACATAAACATCCTTGATCACATTTAATTTATTCATACACAGCCACATTGAGGATCAACCCTACACACACATACACACAAAGTCACAACTCATAGAAAAACAGTGTCATTTGTTTGCATGAAAACGTGTTCAGTAACTGATGTGTTCATGTCTCAAACATCTCAAAGGTGAACTTTTACCATGGTTGGTAACAAGTAAAGGTTGGTGACAAGAATCCAGTCATCGAAAATTTGTTTCAATGAATTTTACCTAAACCACATAAGTATGAAAATGTAGATGTAATGATCACATCTATATTTATAAATATCTACGTTCATAAATATAAACCTCTGCTGATTCACCGAAAGCGATAAATTACAGGACTCAATACAAATGTAGAGAGTATTCTTTAATACATTATAACTGAAAGGTTCCATATATGTGTAGATATAAATATATCTATATATTTATATACACATTTACACACACACACACACATATATATAGACACAGTGAACCCTCACTAATTGATAACAGGAGAAGCATATTTCTTTTAGTGGACCATCCAGGATAATGAATGGTAAGGGTTAGTATTGTATACACACATGATACTGAAAAAATATACAGTGTATGCTGAACATGATAAAAAGTAACAAAATTACAGAAACTACTGTAAGCATCACATAACTATACAAATCATATGCATATATTGCTTATGAAATTATTTAATATTACTGAAAGTAAAAAAATAAAAAGTTAATACCATAAATGGTTAATTTCATTTAATTTCAAATGATCTTGATGTGATAGTAAAGATACAGAAGATAACTTGCCATTGTAAATTACTAGATCTATGATGCCTCATTGATCCTTTCCCCTTTTCTTGTCAAAATTTGAGGTGACTGAAGAAGGGCTGAATCACCAGCAGGTCATCAATATTATCAGTAGGCTAAACAGCTTCAGCAAGGTTAGGACAAACTGACTTGGGGGAGTCAAATTTCAGTTGTTTACCTGCTGATATGGTTTCTAGATCATGAATTTCCTAAAGGCTCTAAAGGTGTTCATAATATTGTTGAAAATTAAAAAATCAATTATGAAATCCTGCTGTCAAGATACACTCCTATAATACTGAGTTTGTAGTTCTTGGGCTATACTTTGTCATCTTCATTGTTATCACTATCTCAGGTGTTACAGCAAGAACTTCATCAGTTATTTCTTCTATGGTTAACACTTGCTATCCAGGGTGTCACTCCCAATGTTTGCTAGCCAGGCTCTGATGTTCTCCTGTGTGAAATCTGTTTCACTTGTCTGCTAAAGTACACAATGTAAATACCCAACCTCAAATCTTAAAATCTTACATAAGTTTCTTGGTTCAGTTTTTAAGCAGTGGCTGCATTGTTGAGGTAACAATAGAGGGCAACATGTACCTTATTTTACTACTATTGCTGACAAATTGGTGACCATCTATTGCTGACAAATGGGTGAAAAGATGCACTGTCCAAAATTAGTGGCACTTCCAGCTCACCAGTAGAAAGTTGAGGTCATTGTAGGGGTGTTTATGCATTGCAGTAATGAAATGTAATAAAAACAAATCATTAAAGATATGCATGTTGAACCACAGTTTCTTGGAATGACAAAATGCACTAGTAGCTAGAGCACTGTTTGCAAACCTCTCTGTGCTGATATATTCCCATCACCCCTAACTTTTTAATGGTACATACTGTCAGCAAAATGCAACACATCAAAAAAATATGTACCTAATTTATAACCAGGTGTGAAGGCTTTATTCTTAAAATCTTAGTTATTCTAAAGTAGTGAATGCCAATACAACTCAATTTCATTGTTGTTATTTAATTGGGAAATTACGAGCCCTTCATACTTCAGTCAGTTAACCTGTTCCTGAATGGTTCATTTCCTTGGTTGGTACACTTCTTGCTTCACCAAGGGTAATATTATTACTAATTCCACAGTGATTTCTAAATCACCATAATACCAGTCATTAGCTTCAAAACTCTTGTCACCTTTATGCCTGGCTAACATAACAGCAACACAAGACATTTCTATACCATAGAAGTTAATAACATAGGACGACTGACAGATACACCAGATCATTACCTCTCAAGGTCTGTATTTTTATAACTTTCATATGCTTCCTGAACAAATGAAGATTTAGAATTACTTTATAATATTTCAAAGAAAATGCAATAAATTTGTCCTTAGCCTTGCATATGTGTAACATTGTTCACTTTCTAACAGCATACTCTTCACAAACTCACTACCAAAACACCAGCCTCTACAGTCCTTATAGTTTCTGCTTTATAGGTAAGGTGAAAAGTTTCTTTAGATTATTACACTCATGAAATTGTGATGTAAAAATGCAAGGCTGAAAGATGTGTAGTGAATGAAAATTGCTGAATGATACAAGTTGTATCATGTTGTGTATGTTGGCTATTGTTACAGTGTGCACTGTATATACCACACTGAACCTATAAGTCTTGTATAAATTTTACTCATAAAGAAACATACAAATTTCAGCAACTTTATCCTGTGCTTAATCTTTGTTTCTGAGTGTATACTATAAGACTTGAAAACAAATTATGGCCATTTACATTATGAGACTGCAAGAACTGAATTATTATAAAGAAAATCAATGTTAATTAACAAATTTTCAACAAATTTATACAAAAAAAAAATTTTCCACCATAATAACATATTTCTCATAACTAATAGATTGAATACAGACAGATAGAATCAGGGAGCAGAGAGGATGAATGAATTAAAATACTAGAATTAAGAGTTTATTTAGTCAGGGGATGTGCAGTGTGTGTTCTAGACATGAGCATAATAAAAGCTAAAAATAACTAGAATGAATCCAGAGGAAATATCACTTGTCTTAGGTCCTTATTTTTGTCACTCTCCTATTATCCCTCCAACTACCCAGTATTTCATAAAAAAGGAGCAAAATAATTAGTTTCCCATTTTGATTTCTGATAGTATTATTGAGTGAGCTTAACATTTATGATTATTAAGCTATTAGTATATAGTATTCAACTAACACATCCACAATATATGCTCTCTTCAACATTGATATTCAAAGATGATCGGGGAAATCAACATTGATAGTCACTCTTCTAGCTTAGATTTATTTCAGTTTATCTGATATTCAATTTAACAGAGTATAATTAAATGCAGGTTCACTACACACACACACACACACACAGGTGCGCACATAAGTGCAAAACAAGGTGGAAAAAATAGTATTCATCACAACTGTCCGATGAATGAGAACATGAAACTCTGAATAACAGTTCTGTGATAATTTTGCAGCTTTAATAAAAAGTATATATATATAAGTGAGTAAATAGTGGGGCTGTGTTAACCGCATGTGGAGAAATAATAGGAAAATGAAGAATAAGGCAGAATGCTAAACTGGAAGCATATTTTAATAAAGATCTTATTTTAATATATATATATATAATAAACCAGAGAGATTTACTAAAGATGTAAAAAAGATTTAGTCATGAAAATCAACAGCCCTCCAGAATTAGAGTTTTAAAAACAATCACCATATTCAGTTTGTAGTTTAAGTAGACTTGGACTGTTAAGAAGTCCATCTCTTTAGGCTGGAACAATGTGGGCCTACTAAGAATGACTAGTATTGGTATTCCTGAGAGACTAAAATCAATGAAAGTTTGAATGAAATACATTTTTAAAGTGATGTTTGCAGTGAGAATGAATTGCTTAACAAGTCAAGTCTACTTGAGAAAAAATATTGGTACTCCTATACATGTGTGTGTGTACATAAACACACACACGCACACACATGTATAGGAGTACCAATATAAACACACATACACACACACACACACGTATATATTAAAAATGGGAAAGGCCAGTTTAATGGATTACCTTAGGTTTCCTGTCCATAAAGAGTTTAGCTTTATGGTGTATCGTCAGATCCCAAAAACCTGTTGGCCCATGACCTCTTAAACTGGCCTTCCCTATTTTTAATATACACCACTCTACATTTTAGAGTGTGCTGCTTCTTTCAGATTTACGTTTTCTAAAAACGATATATATATATCTTTTACTTGTTTCAGTCATTAGACTGGCCATGCTGAGGCACCATCCAACCCATTCCAGCATGGAAAACAGATGTTAAATGATGATGCATGTTTATATATATACAGAGAGAGAGAGAGAGAGAGAGAGAGAAAGAGAGAGAGAGAGAGAGAGAGAGAGAGAGAGAGAGAGACTGTTCATTATGATAAGAGTAGGCATGGTGTGAAATGATTCTCCAATATGGCTGTTTGAGACAACTGACACCTCATATTCTTTATGTTTTTATATTCTGACAAAAATATTAAGATTATGAGTATTTTACCTGGTGAAAGCCAAATTAGGAATTCACAGTAATTACAGGACAGCCCAGAGAGGATTAGCCAAGGTCACTGTCAAGTTAAAAAATACTAAGATCTAATGTCTGCTGATAATAACATTAATAACTTCTAACATATAAATCCAAGAATTTTGAAAAATGTTTATGATCAACTGTACTAATCACAGTACATTAGTGATGTTTATTTTATTAGCCCTGGAAGTATAAAAGGCAAAATCAGTCCGAGAGAAACTCAAATTTGGAATGTAAAAGTATCTTATTTAATACCACAAAGCAACTTTTCTATTATTTTACCACTTTGTTACCCACCTCTCGTATTGTTGTGTGGTGCTTTCTAGCTTTAAATACTAGACCACAAACATAAGCAGAAGTGAAGTCGATTAAATTTCTCCTATTTCTTAATTAGGACTAATTTTATCAACCCAGAATGGTGAAAAATTAAGTTGACTTTGGTGGGATTTGACCTTAGAATGTAAAAAACCATAGTTAAAAACACAAGATATTTTATTTAATGACCAACTGATTCTGCCGAGCAACAGTACACATCCTATCATATAACTATTTTCATATTCTATGATTATTTTTATTTACAGGTTACAATAAATACTGATTACTTCAACCTATTACAATCTCAAGGTCTAGAAATGCTGTATAGTTCTGACTTAATACAAATATATTACAAATTCACATTGTACTAACTACAAATAGCTGAAAAGTGAAGTTAGTTACAAATAAGATTTGAACTCTGAACCAAGTAGGATGAAACTATATACAGTAAAGATATTACAGTCACTACTAATTGCACACTGGGTAGGTGATGGTGGGAAAGGAAATGTGGGCAACCCATGATACCTTAATTATATATATAAAATGATAAAATGTAAACATCAGAATGGGTAGCTAATAATGGAAATGGCTGTCAAATAGGGTGAATACCTCCAGGTATTTACTAGAGGGAAGGATTAATGGTCAACCAAACTGAGTCCCATGTATATTTGTAATGCATCTTTTAAACCCCAAGCAATTAACTGCCAACATTGGTGAGATTTCAACTCATAACAGAGACAAACAAAATTGTAAACAGTGTAAAATATATCATGTAAGCAAAAGAAAACATGTTAAAAAATGGGAACAAGAAATATTTAAACTGTAAGAGATTTTAGTAACAACAGAAACAAACAAATATCAAAAAAATAAACACCATTCAAATTATTTTGAGATGTAAAAGCAAACTATTTTGTCAGTTGAGTTCTTATTTTACAGTGAATCTTCAGGTTTTATTGGGTTGTTCAGTTCAGCAAGCTGAAATTAACCTCAAGATATGCTATGTTGTAGCAGGCCATGCAGTGCAACTAGCAGACACTTCTGAAAGTTTCTGCAGTCAGTGGAGACATTGATGCAATTATAGTTTCAATTACAAGCAACAATCTTAAATATTTATCCTAAATTTTTGGATTTGATGAGCTAAAAGTTAAAAACTGGCTTTAATGAAACATTTCTCTATTTTCTACTTTTGGTAATTGCTTAACCAGTAATATCTATTGTACATCCATATTGCTATATCACACTCAGTACAGTTCCTGTATTCTTCCTACTGCTAACCATTTAACTTTATAGTAAACAAGAAACCCACTTGTTAGTAAGGTTTAAAATATTGTAGATACCATAAGGTAGCAATAAAATCAACTTAGAGAGAGAGAGAGATCAGCTGTCAGATAATGAATTGAAAACTTCTTCCAATATAATTAACATTAATTACATATAAAGAAGCAAAAGAGATGATAATAGTAATAATATTGATATTTACTTTTAACATAGGCACATGGGCAAACATTTCAAGAAAGGAGTGTAGTTAACTAACTGAAGAGTAATATTCAATTAGTATTTATTCTATTAATCTTAGAAGGATGAAATATAAAGGTAGCCTTAGCAGGATTCAAACTGCAATGTATCTTACACTGCAAAGCATTTATCCAGTATTCTATTATGTTATCAATCACCATAATGACAACTATGATTTCTAACATGAGTACAAGGCTGCAGAAGTTGTGTGTGGAAAAGTAGTTGATTTAATAGATACCAGTAGCCTATTGGTATTTATTTTATTGACTTCCACAAAGATAAAAAAAAAAAAAATCAAGGTTGTCCTATAGCAGAAATTTAAGTTTGAATATATAAGATAATAATTATGATGATGATGATGATAATAATAATAATAATCCTTTCTACTAAAAGCACAAGGCCTGAAATTTTGGGAGAGGAGACTAGTCAATTACATTGACCCCCATGTTTCACTGGTGCTTAATTTATTGAGCCCAAAGGATGAAAGGCAAAATTGGCTTTGGCAGAATTCAAAATATAACAATAATAATAATAATCATTTCTACTATAGAGCCTATTACAGCAGTTTTTAGGGGAGGAGCAAGTTGATTATATTAACCCCAGTACCTGACTGGTACTTATTTTATTGACCCTGAAAGAATGAAAGGCCAAATCAACTTTGGCAGAATCTGAACTCAGAATGGAAAGACACACAAAACGCCACTAAGCATATGTTAATGATTCTGCTAGCTCACTACCTTATTTCTTCTTCATAATAATAATAATAAAAATAATCCTTTCTACAAAGCAAACCTTGGTGAAATTTGAACTTAGATCATTCAAATAATAAAAGTAATAATTGTTTCAAATTTTGGCTCTAGGTCAGCAAATTTAGGGAGATGGAATTAATTGATTGCATCACCCCTTGACTGGTACTTTATTTTATCAACCCTTAACAGATGAAAGCAAAGTTCATCTTGATGCAGTTGGAACTTCTGACATTAAGAGCCAATAAAAGATGCTGTTAAGCATTTTTGTTCGACACAATGACAATTCTGTCGGCTCACTACCTAACAATATCGCCAAATGAATTGCTTTTGCAAAAGAGTTGGTTCTGCATGCACAGGAAATAACTTTGATCATTTGTGGGGATATAAATGAAGTCCTCAAAAATGAAGTTGTTATGGTACTTCTGAATACAATTAAAAGGAGAACAGAACAACAAAATAGACATTTTAGCTAGTGATAAAAAGAAAAAACTATATCTTGCAATTGACAGGTTATGCCCGTTTCATATTAAAACCTAGAAAAAGAAAGACCGCAGTAGCATATTGACTTGTAGTACAAAATCCTCAAAGGAGTTAACATGGTCATGATCCTGCCAATTACCATTGAGGTTTTGGGAATAGTGACCAAGAATTTGAGAACAACCCTTGAAAACCTAGAACTTAATTTGAGACTGGATGCCATGCTGAAAACCTGTTTCATTGGTTCAGTACAAATTATCCAGAAAGTCCTCAATGCAAAGTAAAAACAGATATGAACAGCAGAAAAAGGCTTTTATATATATATATATATATATATAAAAGTGACCAAAAATTGCTCCTCATTCTAGACCATAAGTTGTGGTTTGATAGGAAGTATACTTAAACTAGTTACAACACCAATAAACATGTAACAGCAGAATATTAATAATAAATTTCTTTTGTTTAATCTGATTGCTTTTTGTCAGTGAAGTGTACAGTTAAATGACTGAAGTCACTACCTCACAAACATTTATTTATTTTATTAATGCTGGAGGTGACAAAGCAATGTCAACCTTGTCAGAAGTTGAGATTGAATGGGTTGAACATCTGGAACTCTAATACCTCAAGCATCTTCATAAACTAAACAAGAAAATAGCAAAGAAAGGAAGATTATTTTTATTAGAAACCATCATCATCATCATCATCACTATGGCAAATAAAGAAAGTATTATTATTTACTCCTAACTCGACGATTTGCTTTGTTGGTAAACAGCCAATATTTTATGTATCACACTCTCCAAGAGATTTATAAAGCCATGCAATATGAACAGTTAATAATGGTTTCTAATTTAGGCACAAAGCCAGCGATTGAGGGAGAGGAGATTAATCAAGTAAATCAACCCCCAGAACTTCACAGGTAATTCATTTTGTCAACCCTGAAAGGATGAAAGGCAAAGCTGACCTCAGCAGGATGTGAACTCAGAATTTAAAGAACCATAACAAACACCATAAGGCATTTATCAGATCTGTTAATCAGACAGTTTACTGCCAATATGGTAAAAACAGATTTCTTCACGATACCAAATTAGATTTTTGATAGTTTGAAATGTCTAAATCATTTTATGAAATGTTGCTAAATGAAAGAGTATTAACAATAGAACCTTGATTGTCTAAGAAAAGCTGCTAAATTTGTAGAATGCTAAAAAGATAGCAAAAATTCCTGACAGATAACAATATGGAAATAGGGTTGGTGCCAACAATATAACAATACATTTTTTACTATTTAACTATTTTTTCTTTTTTCCTTTTGATGAAAATATTGAAACTAAGGGATGAAGAACCTGCTGCAGTTAACAATATACAGAAACATTAGTGCAAACATAGTCAAAATTGTATCCTGTCACTTACAGCTCTATTTATTCAAGTATCAACATGTTACAACTGATTATGGGTTTTTATTCTTCTTCTTATTATTATTATTATTATTATAAGCTATTACATGCTAATTTGATTAGGAGAGATGTTATCCTGAGGAAACAAATCTTCTCAAATCTTAAGAATTTTGGTTAAGGTTCTTGCAGGATTACAGGATGGCACTTTTCTGCAGGTCCTCAATTCAGGTTGTAATTCCAATTTTATGCAATCTCTCAGGTGGTTACTTAGGTGTTGGGCTGAGTGCACCAGTTGTTACAGACACAACTTTCATTTTTATATTCTAGAACCTTATCATCTCTTTGGTTATATTGTAGCAGAATAATAGAGTGTCAGCAAAAATGCTTTGCAGTATTTCTTCCAGATATTTACTTTCTTTGTTCAAATTGTGTTTCATCCATCTGGGGTTGACAAAATAAAGTACCACTCAAGTACCAAGTTTGATTAAAGAAAATAACTCCTATCTTTAAATTAGGAACAATTATTATCATTATATTCTGAGTTTAAATTCCACTGAAGTCAGCTTTGCCTTACATCTTTATGGGGCTGATAAAATAAACTGCCAGTTACATACTGGAATTAATGTAATCAACTAACTCCATCCTGAAATGTTTGTCCTTGTTGCTGTTGTTTTTGTTATTGTTGTTAAGCAGTCTTATTTTTATTGCATGTTTTCACTGCACTGCTGAACACAGCTCTGAGTATCTTGAATATGTTCAATGGTTTGTTTTGAATTTCTCTTTTCTGATGTATTGAAAATGCTGTGTGAAATGTGTATGCAGTACCTAGGGGTATCATTTTCTGCATGTTGCACATATATGTAAGTGCTGGTGGGGGTCTTGCTTCTGCATTTTAATCATTCCACCTATTACTATTGAAACCATTTCTGTTTTCAGCACTCCACATACTGGTTATCTCTATTTAAAGATCTTCATATCTAGATTATTTTTTTATTACTTAAAGAGGTATGTTATCTTTTATTAGAAATAATAATACAATAATAATGTGTTGGAAAATGATAAGTTGATTACTTCCTAATTGATCCCTAAGGATGAAAAGGAAAATCAACCTCTGTGGTAGATTTTTGGCGGGCAAGTCACAAGAAATACTGAAGGAAAGAACTACTGGTGTATTAGTCAGGCTTGAATGGTGATGGTGGTTGTAGTGATAGGGTGAGTTTTTGTGGTGATGGTTGGGCTACAATGTGTTGGTGGTGGTGAGGGTAGCATACAGCTTGTTAATTTGTATGAGTAATTATTGTAATAATGGTTGAAGAGATAGTGCATCAATTGGTTGATACATCAGTAGGCTAGAGGTTGTGCTGGTAAGTAATAGTTCAAGATTGCAGTTATGTCTAAATACAATGAATGAGTGGAGAGAGAAAAACAGAAATTGATGAGTAGTTTGACAATGGTTAAGAAAAATCATATTGACTGATATAATAGAGAAAAATATGATAACCATAGCTAAAGAATAAAAGGTTTATAATTCATATCTTGTGACTGGTATTGTGTTATGTCCATCATTAAGACATTCAACTAACTACCAAGTCTATCAAATATCAGGTTTAACCAGCAAGTGTTTTGTTTGCTAGTAACATTGAGTTCACATCCTCCTCTGGGTATATATACTCTATATGTATACTCTACTGGATTGTCTTGCTTGAGACACTACTGCATCCCAAAACCAAATAAATTAAGTGCTTCCCTCTCTGATAAAAATGTTAGTGTGAACGAACGATAAGTGTTTACATGGTAGTTATGTTTTGCAGTCCCTAGATACTACCATGCTGAAATGAAGCACCAAGTTGTGTAGTAAACAGAGAGGATTATGCAGGTGACGCAGTTGAAATTTTGGATGCAAAGCTGCAGCTATTACAAGGGTGATAATCTCTTTCACTTGATTCATTAAATCATAAATATTTATATTGATTAAATAAGCTGTGTGTAATTGTACAGTTAAACAAGTGCTAAAGACAAAAACACTAAGATGTAGGCATTTCAAAAATATTAGTCTGAGAATTCTTGTCGTTGAAAATGTTGATGTATCTATATAGGGTAGGCAGGTGTACCTTGTCATAGGTTTAATACTTCAATCTTCATAATACTAATGGTGTTTGATATGCTGAAGTATTTATATAGAGTACTGTTTAGTCTAAAGCTTGACACATTAAGATTCATAATACTGATGGTGTTCAATGTGTTGAAGTATTTATATAAAACAATGCATCTTGTTTAAAGTTCAACACATTAGTATTCATAATACTGATGGTGTTTGATATGTTGGTGTATTTATATAAGATAGAATGGTTTGTCTTCCCTAAAGTTTAACATTCAGGCAACAACAATACTATAGTGTCAGAGATGTTGAGATATTAACATAAGGTAGAGTCATATGTCTTGTCTTTTGGAATTCATTTTAATAAGAATGTCAGATAGGTTGATGTGGTCGCACAGAATAGAATGGTGTGTCTAAAACTTCACAGTATAATACTGGTTGAATCAAATATATTCATTTGCTGACAAAAAATTGATGAAAGGATAGAATTAAGAATAATGTGACTTCTTGTATGATTTGAAGTGGGTTTTGCTGCCGCTAAACATATGTCAATGCGAACTGTTATAGCCAGTCTGACCAATAATTAACATTTGTATTTGGTTGTTGTCTAAGATCTTAAGTGTTAAACTAAATGCCTGCTATCCTAGAAAACTTGATTAGATGAACAGAGTAGTAGAGTAGTTTAGTGGATGCACTTAATAGGGAATACATGGCTAGCATTTAAATAACAAGTGAAATTAAAATTTTAGATATTAGATAGTGTGGGACAAGATTTCAGACTAAAAATCCTAGATATAATTAATATTTTTTTGTTTCTTATTTCTATATCAAATAAATCCTAAATATGTACGTATCCTACAAAAAACACTTTATCTTACCCTCATACAAGAGATATACTTGTGTATGTGTATACCAAAATCACATCAACAAATTTAGGATATTTTAAAAGTATTTAGGAAAGTTCGAATTCTCAGAGAGACTACTTTTACTAATTACAAATACAACTCTATATTGAAGCCAGTAAAGGATTTCTCTTGGGGGCAGCATGACCTGCTCAATGTAGAAGCCAAATCTCTCCTAATAAACTATTATCTTTGAAGTAGGCTCCACTTGGTAGAGATTTAAATTTTCAAACACCAAAGCCCACGATAAAGACATGGAAACCATGGCTAGAAACACTGATCTTAGCTATCCTCAAGCTTCTTAAGGAAATTTAAGGACTAATTTTATTCTCTCTAATCTAATATACACCTTCAATATTTGGAGAGAAAAAATAATGAAAACAGTAAAATTTATTAAACTGGAACATTGTGCAGGAATGAGTTTAGAAATAATTAAAAACATAAGTGAGAATGATCTAACTAGTGAGTGGTGGGTAAAGAAGACAAGGAGTGCAATTATAGCAAAACTTCTTTATTAGGAAGAATAACTTTAACAATGGCAACCAACTGCTCATTCCAATGACATAGTTTGTGAAGGAATAAAGAAATAAAGAAAGAATGTAATACCTGGCATCTGCTTCACTGTAAAACTCTCTAGCAACTATATCTTCAAATAATTCACCACCTGTTACTCTGAAAAGAGAGATAAGCAAAAGGGATTAACACAATGTTATAAGAAAATAGAGTTTTTTAACAACAACAACAACAACAACAATAATGGTTTCAAAATTTTCAGCACAAGGCCGGCAATTTTGGGGTACGGGGCTAGTTGATTATATTGACCCCAGTGCTAAACTGGTACTTATTTTATTGAACCCAAAAGATGAGAGGCAAAGTTAACCTCAGCAGAATTTGAACTATGAACATAAAGACGGACAAAATGCTAGTAAGCATTTTGTTCAGTATGCTAACGATTCTGCCATCTTACCACTTTGATATTTAATAATAATAATAATAATAATTATTACTACTACTACTACTACTACTACCACTACCATTACCACTACCACTATGATTATTATGGGTTTCAGCAAGTGCAGACTTATTTTTTTGCTCTCACAATTAGCTTTAGAATTACTACCTTTTCCAAGGATTTTCAGAAATTGGATGTTATTTTACGTGTTTGTATTGTTAGTATTATTTTACAAGGCAAGTTAATGTTATTTATTTGGGTCTCTAAAAAAAAAACAAAAAAAAAACTGTTTTTATTAACATTTGGGCTTTTGTTTTGGTTCAACTTGATTCACAATGGCATCAAGTTGAGGAAATGCTTTCTAAACCCAAAATTAAAAGAAAAAAAAGAAGCATTTCTGCCACTGCATAGCAGAATAACATGAACAAACCTGCATTGCAACAATGCACACAATGTTTAAAAATACAAAATGTTTAATTTCAGGCAAAAAGCTTTTAATTTTTTTTTTTCCCCATGATTCTGAGAACCAACTTTGCAAAAAACAACAGTTACAACAATTGACACTCACACACAAATGTTGTCAAACAAGAAGTCCATATATGAAATTAATTTTGCTTGCACTGCCTTCAATGTTGAATCCTTGAAGATGGACAGTACACAACCTGAAACAATGCTGTGTTAGAATTGCCTAAAATATACATTCACAATTGGACAAGAAGACTGATCTACCTTTGTCTCTAAGGAGAAGCTTTCACTATACCCCCAAAAGACAATCAGGAACACTGTAAGATATCCTACAAATGTGTAAAATACCTAGGGATGTCTCACATGCTTCCCCAGTTATCAGAAAAAATGCCTTACACATTGATAAAGGTGAAGATTACAGTACCATCTGACTAACTTGTAGGACTGAGGACAAAGCTCACAGAAAGTAGACACTGGGTGTGAAACAGCTGGCCACAAGTGCTGTCCAAAAATATAACAAGTAATATTGACTCCTAGCTACACATTACTTTTGTAAAACAATATGGGCACTTGTTAAATGCAATTAGAAAAAAATTATATGCAATTAGGAAAGGTCAGTATAGATATGCATGTCCGGATGATACCGCAGAAGTACAGGGTCATTCCAGAGCTGTATCCTATTGTGTTGGTTGATTTTAAGGCAATAGAACTAGTTAGTGGTGCTGGGAAGAAAGCCCAGCTGTTATATTTGTGGCAGCAAAAGCCACTTGAGGGTTTTCTATTATGCAGAGCTAGCAAAATGCTAAAGGTTGATCAGGGTTTGGGAGCTGTTGTTCCAATAGCAACACCACCTGCATCACTGGTTGTAGATATGAGGATGGTTGAAAAATCATCCTCAATCTTAGTCTTAGATGTAAACCATTCTAAGGTACTCTCTCCTACCCTGAATCTAGTAGAGAAAGTCATTTCAAGAAACCAAACAGGTAGGAACCTTGTTTCCCTTTCCTAGCTAGGAAACATAGTACGACTCCATCATTTTGTGAGGAGATCTATGGAAGGAAGTAAATTTCCAAATAGTTGCAGAAAACACAAAGAGGTAAAAGAGAAAAAAAGCAGCTCAAAAGGAAACCCAACCACAGAAGAAAATAACAATAAAATATAAGATCCCATTCTCTTCAGAACAACAATTAATGATGATAAGGAAGATGATGATAGCCCCCTCTGGATGTTAAACCAGTGCTTCATAGATAACAGAGTGGTACAGCAGGCATTGCCTGGATTCAAAGAACAAATAGATTCAGAATATGACGGATGTTCTGAAGACAGACACCTAGTGAAAAACAATAGTAATTTATTACAATGAATTCAACCATGTGTATCCTCAAGTAAAGTTAACAAGTATCTTAGAATGCAGGAGGCTCTAGTATGAGTAATGTCAGACAAACAGAGATGTGTGGTATGCCTAACCCAACCTAGCCAGTGATTTCTCATCCATATGTAGGCAAAAACTCCAAATATTTTCCATGTTTTATTTCCTTTTTAGATGATACTTCATTCAAATTATTCTCAGATTTTATGGAATTATTTGTATATTTTATAAATTTTCAACTTGTCTATACAGCTGGATAATGACTTTCATCCCTTCTCTTGACTTTATATAACTGTTTCCACCATACATCTAGTTTAACATTTCCTTGTTTATTTTAATGTATCTTCCAAGCTCTTGTGGCTAATAAAGAAACAATTATTATTATTATTATTATTATTATTATTATTATTATTATTAAAGGCAATGAGCTGGTAGAATCGTTATCACATTGGGCAAAACGCTTAGTGGCATTTCATCTGTCTGCACAATCTGAGTGCAAATCCCATCGAGGTTGACTTTGCCTTTCATCCTTTCGGGGTTGATGAATTAAGTGCCAGTAGTGTACTGGGGTCAATCTGACTGGCCTCTTCTCCCAAAATGTCAGGCCTTGTGTCTATAGTAAAAAGGTTATTATTATTACCATTATTATTATTATTATTATTATTATTAGTAGTAGTAGTAGTAGTAGTATTTGCCCTGAGCTCCATGAAATTTTGTCTCTTTCACTTTTTCTGTTATTTTTGCATAAAAGGCTTACGTTCATTTTATTTTTCTTTATAGTTCTGTTGAAAATTGACATAGACATTAAATGAGCATGTCTCTGCTATTGAAAAGGAAGGCTGCAATTTTGTAAATTTGTTCATTTTATTTATTTATTTCTGTTTTTAAAAAAGTGGATGAAACAAAATCAATAATTTTCAGAGGTCAGCATCAAAATTTAGCCAATTTGAAAACAAACAGTAATACTGTCACCATGACAACAGAAGACTGACATCATTGCAACTCCATTTCTACTTATACTTTAACATCACACAAGAATAATTGTAGTAGTAACAGCAACAATAAAAACAGAATAACAAGAACAATAATAAAAACAAAATCAGCACAGCAGTAGCAAAAATAGTTAAAAGAGTGATAACGATAGAAACAGCAAGATCAGAATTAAAAGAAAGAATAGTGAAGGTTCTCCAAGCTTGTTGGTTCTAAAGGAGACTGCAAAAACAGCAACACAAATGACACTGGTTTTACTACTTTTAGCACCACAACCACCACTCCCTCGTTCACCATGGCAGTCAGATCCAGCAGGAGTAATGGCAGCAGTAACTTTACCAAAAACATAAAGATCAACTCTTTTTTTTCTTTTCTTTTTGCAGGAAAAGCACAAAATTTTGAGGAACAGTATGCAAGCACTCATTAAGATACACAGCAAGAAGCTCCTATTGGTAGTACCACCATATTGCCTGGAAAAACACAGGCAGAAAAACTGTAGTATATTGGTATGTGTCAGTTTTGAACTGACAAATTCAAATGTCCACAAATACCTAAATGGAAAAGTGCTTGAGCAGAATATGGTATGACACTGATTTTGTCACCTGAGTCAAGCAACATGGCAGAGTTGAAGCAAATTTCCTCTGTGTAACACATACACAGAGATATTCTACAGACCGTGAGCAAGAGGCAGGATTTTGTCCCTCATCCCAGTATACAAGGGAGAGGAAAGGGGTGAAGATAAAAGTTTTTGAATGTGCAGTCAGAATTGAACATCTGGTGGGTGGTGGCATGCATTGTTCCAGAGCAGTGCTACTCAAAGTGAGCAGTACCACTCCTGGGAACGAGGGGTGGGTGTAAGAGAATTTTATATGGGTACTGGAGATAAAAAGAATGGTAGGGTATGCAACAGATACATCTTTATGTTTCTTTTAGTTTTTGTCTCCTATTTAAATATTAACTTTAAAAAAAAAAATTAAAGCAGGGTGATGCTATAGTAAGTAGTTACTTGCATCAAACTAGTAATTCAAACTAAATTGCTCTGGCCTGATATGTACATTAAAAATATGATGGAGACTGAAAATGTTAAGGATAACGGCCAACAGTTAAAAAAGTGTGGGAAACACTCTTCTAGTGGGAAGCAATCCCCCTTTAGACATAAAAAAGCATGACCAGGAAAATTAAATTGGTCTAGAATTGGGTTAGAAGTTCTCAGCCAGGTTAAACCAGAAAACTTGGACAAAATTCTTTATCTTATAGAACTCCTAAATGGATACCAACTGCATGCTATAGTGGAAGGTAGAAAATTTAGGTGCAACATATGTGGCACCATCCACCAGTGAGAGGCTTACTTTCCACAACAACAAATGATAGCGAAAAGACCCTCACAACAGCCAACCCCAGAACAAAAACATCAACATTAAAAACAACAACAAAAACAGCCACAATTGCAATAGCAGCAGCAGATGCAAAATAAACAACAACAGCATCAACAACAACTACAACAGAAACTGCAGCAACAATACCTTAGTTTTAACAACACCGGCTTTCCCCAAATTAACAACAGATACTGGTACCAAACCCTCTACAGAAGAAAATCAGTACCAATACTATCACCCCTTCAGCAAAACACATATATGAAGACACACAAAATCAGAGATTCACCTTCTACCTCAGCTATTGCAGACCTCTTCTGAAACAAGGACCTTGCTGAGTGACAAAAAAAAGGTGAGAAAACAACTTTAAAAGGGCTGTGGCACACAGAAGAGAAAGCTGGGAAAAGCATCCCCCCACCCACCAAATGAAATTAGTATATTCAAAGGAGTGGTAGATGTTCTCCAAGTCCACTACCAACTCAACAACAACAAAAACAGCCAAAATGAAAGTAGTAGTTCTGGACAGGAATGATCATCTATGACCAGTTGGACTGTGTAAGGAGTAAAACAAAAGGTGCAAAGACCTCAAAAACCTGCTCAGATATTTCCAACTATCTGACATGTACTGACTGTATTTCCCAAATGTGCCAGAAACTAGTCAGCTATACAGCCCATAAATTTATGATACATACAGTTAGCTAAGAATCCAGGCTACAGAAAGCTGGATATGTCTTTCTTGGGTTATAAAGACTACAAGGACTGGGTTAGTGAATTAAGTGACAGTTGACAACCAGTGGTGGAGTACTCTGAAAAGGGATTAGAGATTTCTCCCTTACATTAGAGAACTCTTCAATTCCTTCAAAATTGATATAAACAAATTTAGCACAATTCTTGTGATTTCATATATTTCAGGACTGGCTAACTGATGCAGTCTTATGTGATGCCATGTCTTAAAGAAAGTTTAGCATTAATTAAATCAGACTTCAAAGAGAAACAGATTGGAGGGGAGCTAATAAACAGTCTAGAAGAGGTGATTAGTAAAGGTATCACAATCAGCATGGTAGTGGTAATAATAGTCCTTGACTATTTCTTCATTATGAAACAAAAAGAATGCAGTGTCATATCTACAGCTTGTGCACTAAAACACAAGGGAACAAAAGCTGTTCAATGGTCCTTATGTAAAGAAGGGGCAATGTAACAACAAAGCTACAATCCAGTCTTTGATGGACCAGCACAAATGACAAGGGAGCTGACTTTGCTTTTCATTTCACCAAATATAAGACAACTAGCAGCTCCATACTGCAGTAAATTCATTCAACTATACCATTGCCTGCAAATTTGTGAACAGTATCAAAGTTAACTAATTTTGTTTTACCTACAATCCTATGACAATCCTAAGGTAGCTATTAACCCTTGGTAAATATCTTCAGCAAATATGTTGACTTAGTAAAAGGTTATAGAATACTTCAGCCACATCACATTAAATGGATAAAAGCTATAAAACCTCAGCAATTACTATAGATTGAAACTAATTTGCCAAAGCTCAATTTTGAAGATTCATGCAATCAAGATCCTATATAACTTAAAATATAAGAAATAGGATAGAATCAGGACAGTAGATTGGCAGAATCATTACAGCATTGGAAAAAATGCCTTGTGGTATTTGTTGTAACTCTTTATATTCTGAATTTAAATCCCGTTAAGGTCAAATTCACTTTAAATCCCTTAGAGGGTCAATATAAAATAAAGTATCAGTCAAGTAGTGGGGTCAATGTAATTGACAAGCATTTCCTCTTAAATTTCTGGCCATGTGCCTATGTGAGAAACAATTATAAGAAATAGGATGCAGTTCCTCAGTGTTGATTTGATTAGTTCTTCAAGTACTTAACTTATGAGATAAAAGCAAATTTAATAAACTCAAATTACCATCTTGCTGTTAATTTGTTAGATAACTGCATGTTAAGTACTCAAGAAGACAGAGTCAATTAATTTACAAGATACAAAAATGTTACGCAGTCAGGAAGTTCAGAAATTCAAGACATTCCAACAATGAGCAGAAATCATAAAATAAGAGAGAAAATCTTATCTGAAATAAGATATACAAAAATTGCTGAAAGCTTTTGTTATGATAGATTAATTTTGGAACAAACAACTCAGAAATTGTCCAAGTAGAAAAGTTATGATATAATATAAAATTAGTTGTGTACAAATTGATGTGCAACATCTGTAGGTATGAAAACAGAGTGAGCTAATAGAGGGGCAAAGAAAAAGGATGGGCAGAAGGAGATAAGAGGCATAAGAAGAAATATTTAAACAAGAAAGAGAATGAAGACTAGATAATTAGCATGAGAGAAAGAATTAAAAAGAGATAGTAAGATAGCAAGAGAGAGAAAGCAGTAGCAAATGGAGAAATAAAAAAGATAGAGAAACTAATATTTTTAGAAAGTTGGGTGAAGACTGTAACTGCTTCTTGACTATTCCAGCTTCTTATCACTTCAATATGTCAGAGGTCAACAAAGCTATATAGCTTCTCCTTAACTCAAGCACATTACAAAGTAGGATTTTTACTAGCAGATCCCCAACCCCCACCTCTGTCACCAAAACAAACAATAGTTTTATTAATGATAGAAAATGGTAATTCCATTCAAAATGATGGGAGAAAACATTGAGAAATTTATATTTAACAAAAACATATAATTCATAAATGAAATGGCACTTTTTACCTCTATGAAACTTTTTCTATCAAATACAAACGTGTACATATATGTACACACATGTGCATGCATGTACCCTTCAACACACAGATATATCATCATCATCATCATCATTTTATATCCATTCTCCATGTTGGCATGGGTTGGATGACTCAACAGGATCCAGAAGGTTAGAGGACTGTCTAACCTCAATGTCTCAGTTTTTTAATAACTAGATGTTCTTCCTAGCACCACCAACCATTTTATGGAGTTTATTGAGTGCATTTTTCATAGCACCAGCACTATAGAGGTAGCCTTGCCATTGATAAGACAGAAGAATAATCACAATTTCTGTGTTGTTGCTGCTTGATTTGATTTACAAACACTTACAGAATGTCTTGGGTGCTTTTTTTTTTTGTGACACTAGCACTAGTAGTGATGGAAGGGTCACTCTGTAGCTTGTAAGGCAAAAGAAAGCCCCATGATGAATGGAAGAGATTTATTGTTATGAGAGGATGATAGTGGATAGAATAAGGGAGGGAGCAATGCTGAAGGGAGAAAAGAAGGAAACACAAGGGAGGAGAAAAAGGGAAGAGTAACATCAGGGATTAGTGTGAAGGAGAATTGGGGAGCAAATTGGTAATGGTGATGGGGTGATTTGAGCAAGTAGACCCAGTGAGGGATGGGTTAGTCTACTTACCACAGGTTGGATAGTTCATCGGGGTCCATGTCAAATCTTTATTGGAGTTACACAGGTTTATTGTTGAGAGAAGGTAGTAAGAGACAGACTAACAAAGACAGTGTTAGTGAAGAGGGTAACTGGAAAAAAAGGGGAGAAAGCAGTGTCAGGGAAGTTAGAGAAAGTGTATATGGTGGGGAGGGTTGAACTGGAAGAGATGTTATATATGGGTGGGTAAAGTGGTGTGTGAGAGAAAGATAAGATGGAAAGAGGTACTTGGGGATAAAGGAAAAGTAGTGCCAGGGGATGACAGAGAGTCAGAAAGTGACAGGAATGGTGGGGTTAAGTAGAAGATACGGCGCTACCCCACAATATATAAAGGTGGGTAGAATGGTGCACAGAGAAGAGATGAAATGATAATGGGGAACCAAAATATATTCTCAAGGGACCACATCCAGGATAGAATTGTAACAGAATAGTCAGGATGGGTAGGTAAAGGTTGCCAGCATGCAATCCCACTCAAGCATCATGATTTGACAGAATAGAGAAAGACAGAATAGAGGAAAACAGAGGAAGAAGAATAGTGGGAAACAGGTAGTAGAGGAGAGGAGAGGAAGAGGAAGATATTGAATAGGCACAAATCGAGAACTTTCTTCTCAATAAGGGGTGGCATAGTATGGTGAGTAAAAGAGATGATAAGGGTGATGAAAGGAAATAGAACAGGTACAGTGGGTAGAAGAATATGTGAAATGGGTGTGAGGATACAGAATAGGCAATAGTGAAGGGACAGAGGGATGCATGCACTATAAATGGGCAAGGAGAATATATGTACTATCCCACTATTTCAACAAGTATTTCACCAAGCTTGCACAGGAGGTTGGGTCTTCTGCATCACCACATAGTACCACTCAACAAAGTCCCATCATCTTCTTCATCAGATGTATCACCTTAAGATCATTTTTCACTATATCATTCTGAGTCTTCCTCAGTCTTTCTCTTCCAAAGGTACTATTCACTTTAAGTGCTTAGCACTTGCTTATGTAGTTATCAATCTCGATCCAGTTTATGTACCCATACCATTGCATATATGTGTGTGTGACCATAAGCACTCTAATATCAACTTTTCCATGTTTGCATGTATCAGACAAACTTCAGGCAGATTTTTTATGGCCTTTCCTATCACCAACTTTCACCTACTTTCATGTAAGGTAAAATTTCCTCTAGTCTTTCAAACACAAACAGTACAACGACTGACTGTTATTTCACAGAAGATTACAAACAAATAATATTCCTTGAATGACTATACATTCATTTACAACCAGCACACAAGCTTGAGACAAGGAGACACTTCCAAACACAACAACATATTAGGGTCAACATAAAAATTTTGGTCTAATATGTATTTATTGTACCTTCCCTTCTTTATTCAGTGGAAACATGGACTGTTTACAACCACTATATAAAATCCTGAGAATGCTTTCATCAAAAGTGTTTTCATCAAATTTTCAGGATTGTCCATACAACCCCTAAAACTCCTGGAAGAGCAGGAATCTTATCAATTCACACAAAACTGGTTTCCAATCAGCTGAGGTGGACTAGCCATTTAATACGGATAGAGGATGAGTGCGTTCTGAAGCAGAGTTTTTCATGGTGAGCTATCTGCTGGGAAGTGAAAAAAGTGCAAACCAGAAAACAAGTCTTAAGACTAGCTAAAATACCAGTCGTGCAGAGTTGAATATACCATACAAAGATGTTGAATTTATTGCTCTTGACAGAAATAAATCACAAAAGGAGATCTATTCTGGGGTAAAAGATTTTGAAGAAAAGAAACAAAAGTTTGCAAAAAGAGAAGAGAACAACAAAAAAATAACACCTTGCTAAACACAGAAACAGTTTCATCTTTTTAGTTGCTCAACATGTGGTAAGACTTGCCTTTATAAGACTGGCTTAACTTCACATCTCAGAACTCATCTTCATGCAGTTGATCCAAGTGACACAAAGATCATTCCAGCAGACAAGCTAATATGCCATATTTATAATAGGACATGTAAGCCCCATGCCGGTCTAAAAGGGTGTTTAAATATCCACAAATCAGACTAGACAAACAACACTGTGCCACTGTTTCTAATACAAATTTAAAGAGACTTGAAACTTAAAAGTCATTAACATGCCCATGAACAGAAAAGGCACATCTAACAAGAAGTAGTCAAACTTTGAAATAAGAGCAGGCTACCCCCACCTCTCTCTCTCTCTCTCTCTCTCTCTCTATACTCTTTACTCTTTTACTCTTTTATTTGTTTCAGTCATTTGACTGCGGCCATGCTGGAGCACCGCCATTAGTCGAGCAAATCGACCCCAGGACTTATTTCTTGGAAGCCTAGTACTTATTCTATCGGTCTCTTTTGCCGAACTGCTAAGTTACGGGGACGTAAACACACCACCATCGGTTGTCAAGCGATGTTGGGGGGACAAACACAGACACACAAACATATGCACATACATACATATATATATATATATATATATACATATATACGATGGGCTTCTTTCAGTTTCCATCTACCAAATCCATTCACAAGGCTTTGGTCGGCCCGAGGCTATAGTAGAAGACACTTGCTCAAGGTGCCATGCAGTGGGAATGAACCCGGAACCATGTGGCTGGTAAGCAAGCTACTTACTACACAGCCACTCCTGCGCCTATATATTCCCAACCACATTGCAATCAAGAGAAATTGGTAAATAAGTACCAGACATGAAAATAAACAATGTTTAGAGTCAATATGATTGTCTAAAAACCTTCCAACATGGTATCCCAGTATGGCCATAGTCTAACGACTGAAACAAATAAAAGTGTATCTAAAGCATTTGTTTTGCAACTCCCTAAACCGATAAGCTCCTATGCACAACTGAACTAGTATCTGTTGTCTTGTAACATAAATAAGATGTCTGACTATGATATAATTTGACATAAATTGGACCTGTGCCTTGACCAGTCAGTCATATTGACTCTTTGCAGTGATATTGTAACAAATTTTGTTAGTAGTTACCTAGACAACATTAATGTTAGTGCTACCATTTGTTATATATATGAAATTAAATATTAAACTATTTCCTCTCTTTTGTTTGAAAGTAATTTTTCTAAAATGATCACCAGAGTGTTTTGCTTGTGACTGATTGATTTTTCATCTGCTTTTTCTATTTAATAATATGATACCGCCTACTTTGACCAGCTTTAAAACTTACTCTAACTCACTTTTGACTTTATTCTCTCTTACTAGCAGTCAAACATAAGTCTCAGTCACAAAAACAAAAGTTATATCACTTGTATGTGTGTGTGTGTGTATGTATGTACATGCACGTGAATTCATGTGTATCTAACTATGAAATTAATGATTTCAAATTATGACACAAGGCCAGTAATTTTCAGGGGAGTGGGGTAAGTTGATTACATCAACCTCAGTACTCAACTGGTACTTATTTCATCGACCTGGAAAGTATGAAAAGCAAAATCAACCTCAGTGGAATTCGAACTCAGAACGTGAAGACCAACTAAGTGTTCCTAAGCATTTCGCCTGACATGAAATGAATCTGCCAGCTTGCCACCTATGAACTTAATAAAAAAATATTGCTTGCAAAATTTATGACAAAAATTTGAGGTTTCATTTTGATCAAAATAACTGATACTCCAGCCATAGCAAAACCACTCATTTTGCCCTCACATTATTATAATGTCTTTAACTGCCACTCACTCCCACTCCATTTGTTATTTCAATCTCCAGGTGACTGCAAACACAAACAGTGTAAATTATTATTACATGTGATTATTTTAAATAATATTACAAAACTAAACACTGAGTGTATGTATTCAGTGGTTTCACATTCTTGGTAGTAATTTCCATCAGATCTTCCTTAACAACAATTAAGCCTTGAATGTTAAAATCCAAGTTTGTTTTTAGATTGAAATAAAGTTCAAAACAAACACATTGCAAGTGAAAGGTATCAACAATCTCAACTAATCAATGTCATGAAATGTAGATTATATGTAATTGGTATTTCTTAGTACATAGTTTTTACATTGAAACAAATGGTCTGATTCAGTTGAGGAAAGTGGTAATTGAATATTACTCCAAACTAAAATATAAACCACTGACATCAGGTGACCCTTTCTTCTACATAACAAAAGGGCATCATATTAATTATTGATGTTAATTCAAATCTAAAGACAATATGGAAAATGCTATGTCTCATTTAAATCTCCATAAATATTATACTGAAACTAATGAAATGACCAAAAATACAGTAACATCTTATTTAAGAAAAAGTGGTGGTGGTGATGACAGTAAAATGAGTGGGGGTGGTGGCAGTACTTGTGAAAATAGTAGTAGTAGTAGCAGCAGCAGCAACAGTTGTATGTAAACTACTGCATCACTTGTCTACACAAAAGTTTTCTTCCCCCACAGTTATTTAAAAGCTGTACAGGAGTTGGTTTCTTGTTGAGCAATCCATGTCTTACATTTATCAATATACATTACTCCCCCACTACTTACTACAGTAAACTACCTTCTAAGTGAGCCAAGTTAAAAGTATATTTGTCAGGAAAAGAGCTCCTGTGACAGAATACAAATGACCATTTAGTGTGTGAACTTGACTTCACTGTCTGTGAATGTCTTTTCTCTATCCCCATTTCTCTCTCCACAGCACATATCATAGTCACTCACACTACTAATTCCCATCCATAAAAGATCCAAGAAAAACAGTAAGTTAGCCACAGAAGAAAGAATTGAATAAATGTAATAAAGAAAACATACAACTTCATGCAGGCCACCTAGAGAAAGATCTTCACCTTAAAGCTGTCAGATTGAACTATTGATTTTGATGTTCTTCAGAAGAGGCTGACATTACCTACTCACCAATGTGCCATTTTGGTAAACATTAGACAAGTCCAACATTGATTAACTGGAGATTAATGACAGATGTGTTCTAAGCAATTGGTTATGTAGGACTGATATTGGATTACTTGTATTATAAAGAGAACAAAAAAAGTCCTGTCTAATTCATCATTAGAAAGCACATGTTTAATTTCTTCTATTACCACCAACAGCCCCATCACCTCCAGCAAAGCACAAAATGATATCTAGATGTGTGACAGTATTACGACCAATGCATCAATCAACCACAATGGCTAATAGTTCTAATGATATTCTACACAAGCTTCACTGATATCACATTGCAATCTATAAATAAAAACAGAATTATATTTTGGTCAAACAATAAGTTTCTAGTCTACAGCAGCAGTGGTAATGGTGGTTTGATGCATCTACCTGTTTACATATCTGGGACAGTGCTGCTGCTGCTACTACTACACATACAAACATCCTAGACTGCATTGAAAGAAAAACAAAAACAATGCAATTGATTGACAAAGACTTACCAATACTACATTGGCTCACAGATTCGCTCTTCTCTTTGTTATCTATTGCTACTGTAATGGCTTCTGTTCTTCTGAGACAGCACTACCACTTCAATCCAACCTACAGAGGTTCGATGTGAACATCAACCACACTGACCCAACTTCTATGGAGAAGTCTACAAAGGTGATGAGCTGTACAGATTTAGCTTCACTAAATAATAAAAATAACCAAAAAACATTCGATACAAGAAAGAAGCCCATAATGTCTTTGTCTTTTACACATACGCACAAAGCTAGAAGTGCTTAAGATGACATAGTTACTATTGTTCAGTATGGATCAATGTCCAAAGAACTGCAACTTCATTTCAGGTGCTAGAGGGAAATAACATATTTCCCTCTACCACCTCCTCACCCCAAACACACTGTTTCTATCATCATACTCTTGTTCCCTTCACTCACTGATCTTGGTCCTTCCACCCCCCATCTCTCTCTCTCTTCTGTTCTTTTCTTGGTTACAGTTATGTTGTCTTGAGCAAGCAAGCAAGAACATCATAGAGTAGTAAGGATTCTTTAATCTTGTTGAAAGGGGAGTACTATTCACATCCATGATTGAATACACATTACTTTAAATAATAGTCTTGGGTATTTTACTAGAATGTACTTTAGGGAAAAGGTTTTCTTCTTTCCAAAACAACTGAATTTGTGATTATTTTTTCTCAAGAATTGTAATTTCCTATGTTCAAAGTATAATTCAGAAAAACTGATAAAGTCAAAAATAAAAAAAATTATGGTCAGTTATGTTTTCGAAAATGGAAAGAGAAGACAAAAAAAACAAGAATTTTGGAATATTTTTAAAGATTTGTAATGGGTGAGATTTAAAATATAATGATGATGATGATAATAATAATAATAATAATGATAATCCTTTCTACTATAGGCACATGGCCTGAAATTTTGGGAAAAGGGGCCAGTCGATTTGATCAACCGCAGTACGCAACTGGTACTTAATTTATTGACCCTGAAAGGACGAAAGGCAAAGTTGGCCTTGGTGGAATTTGAACTCAGAATGTAAAGACAGATGCCACTAAATATTTTTCCTGGCATGCTAATGATTCTGCTACCTCACTGCCATAATAATAATAATAATAATAATAATGATTTCAAATCTTTTTGTCACAAGGGCAGCTTGGAGGAGGGGATTACGTCGATTACACTGATCCTTATGTTCCACTGGCACTTAATTTATTGACCCCGAAAGGATGAAAAGCAAAGTCAACCTTGGCAGAATTTGAACTCAGAACACAAAGACAAATGGAATGCCACTAAATACTTTTCCTGGCATGCTAATGGTTCTGCTAGCTCACTGCAGTAATAATAATAATAATCACATTTTGAGCGAGTGCAGTATACTAGCACATAAGGAGTATAATCGCAGACATAACTGTGTTGGGATGTTAGCCAAGTGAGTGGCTTCAAAACAACAGAAAAGTGGTATGAACACAAACCAGAGGTTGTGACAGAAAATGATAATTACAAGATCTTGTGGGACTTCTCCATAAACACTGACTTTATTATTGAAACAAGAAGACTAGATATGATTATGGAGGACAAAATAAACAAATAGTGTAGGATCATACATTTTGTGATTCTCTATGATAGTAGAGTTGATATCAAAAAAACTAAAAAACTTGAGAAATATCAGAATCTAGCCAGAGAGCTGAAACTGTGGAAGAGAAAGACAACGATTATTCCTGGAATAACTGGTGTACTTGATAAAGAGCTACCTAAAAGACTGAAAGAAATCAGAATTGAAATACTCATTGTTGACCTGTAGAAAAGTACCAGCCTATATTCTGAAAGAATCTCAAGAAAGATTCTTGACATGTGAGACTTCTTGTCACTATGCTTTGAGATGAAATACCTGCTAACTAAATTAGTATGCACAAGTGAAATAATGACAATACTAAAAAGATTATGAGAGGATAGAACATATTCTGAAATTCTGCCACTGTTGAATTCTTTTAAAGTTTTCTGGTTGGAATGAGCCAAACAACTGCAATGTGCCCACCCATTCCCATCACCTATATTGGAAACTTTTTTTCTGTTCCTCAACCCTTCTTGCCTATATCAGCATTCTATCAATGTCAGTGATACAACATAAAAGGCATAGCTGACACCCTCTGCATCAAAAATGTAAACGAGTTAAGGATACTTGCCAGTCAATTAATTTATCACTTATTTATCTTTGTATAAAGAATGATTGTATATCATTCTAAGAACCTTTTAAGCTGTGTTCCAAACTCCATTTTCCTTTAAAAATGGACAAAAAAAATTCAGTTGTTTTATGAAACTGTTTGTCTAAGTTTGTATGAACATACGTTAATGTGCACATACATATACATGCATACTGTGTGTGTGTGTGTGTGTGTGTGTGTGTGTGTGTGTGTGTGTGTGTGTGTGTGTGTGTGTGTGTGTGTGTGTGTGTGTGTGTGTAGGATTGTATGTGTGTGCATTAAATGTGCACATGGATCATTTGTCTAAGATGATTGGTAGGTAGTTGAGCAGAAATCAGCTTTTGGAAGGATTCCATGGAGTGCAATGCCATCTAGCTTTGTTGGTGAGATTCTAGTGAAAGTATAAGATACAGCAATGATTATGTGCAACGGTGGAAGGCTTACTTGATCTGTGCAAGCTACAGCTAGATTGCAGCAGCAATTAATTCTGTCGCAAGAATTTGACACCGTATTGATTACAGTGAGGTTGATGTCAGAACTCATTTTTTTCACCTGATAGCTGGAGAGAAGGAGCAGCATTGCCAGTAGTGGAGGCAGTGGTGGTGATGACGATCATATTGAGGATTAGGTGATGATTATGACAGTAGTGGTGGTGGTCATGGATGTGGGAAAGATACCAAAATTGTCTGGTTTTATCTCAAACTTTGGAAAATAGTCCAAGTGGAGGTTGAAAGGTGAGAAATGTTTCCTCTTGCTGATGTGAACAATACCTTGGCAGGTTTCCATCAGTCAGACATGCCTATTGACAACAGCTTATGACGGCAATTAAGACAAATTCCCTTTCTTCTCAGCTTTTTCCAGTAGCAATATTTTCATGTTGTTGCTACTTTTAAAATTTCAGCCCAACGAGGCACACTTTCATCCCAACCTAAACATTTTTCTGATGCTATTCCTTTATTCTCCTAAATGCAAGTTTAAAAAATAATGTTGACAACAATTTTTGCTGTATGCAGCCAGTTGCTAATAGATCATTAATGTATACACAGAAGAATTGTCTTGGTGAGGCAACATTAATAACATTGCTTATGTATATGTATAGTATACATACATATATATACATACACACACAACATACACACATATATATATTGGATGTATGAATATATTTTATATTAAATATTGGTTATTTTCATTTAGCACAAGCCATTTTTTTTTTTAAGAGAAGAGAACAACCCAGTATGCTGGATAAATCCGGTACACCATGTAATGTTAAAATGCATGAGAGGTGGAGTAGAAGTGGATAGTAGCTGAGCGTTAAAGGTATTGGCTGGTGTGTGTAGGATAGATAACAATGTTGAAGTATGGGCATATGATGTGAATGGACATTGGGTATTGGGAAAATTGTACAAAGTGATATTGATGGAAAAGATAAGAAGTTGAGATTAAGTTAGACCTCAAGACATTAGGTATTGAGGCAAGGAGACAAAGAAGACATAAGAAGTTGAGATTAATTTAGATCTCAAGATGTTAGGTTTCCCAGAAAA
Organism: Octopus bimaculoides; assembly: GCF_001194135.2. Taxonomy (NCBI): domain Eukaryota; kingdom Metazoa; phylum Mollusca; class Cephalopoda; order Octopoda; family Octopodidae; genus Octopus; species Octopus bimaculoides. The sequence goes on from NC_068985.1 coordinate 106,802,260, forward strand.
AACAATGAATGACTGAGATTATTGTTGGTATGTTTTATAGCAGACTTCTTTGAAGTAGTATAGGGAAACAGACTCAAAAATGTTTCTGATAATGATGGCATGAAGATGAGAGAAGAAACACAGTAGTGTCTTTCAAGAGTTGCACTGGATTGCAGTATGGTAAGCCATTCTACAGTGGTTTGGATGCTGATGATTTGGCATAGCTGACTGGACAGTCAACCTGTTTTGGCTGGAGGCAAACAAAAGTACACATGCATGCACATGCAAAGATATACACATACAGATAGAGAGAGAATATATGTGTTTGTGTGTGTGTGAGAGAGAGAGATTAACATTTTCCCTTTCCTCACACACATAAAAAGAAAGGAGAGAGAATGAGAAAAACATTAAAACACATAATACACAATATGTCAGCATCGAATCAGTGATGCCAAATAGGCGGTGACAAAATGTCTCATACCCTCTCTGAAGCACTAACTTAACCTAAAAAAAAGATGGTTTTGGGGTCAATTGTAGAGACATTGGCATAAGGAGGAAATCTATGTATACACAGACATATATATTGTGTTTGTTCGTTTTATGCTACAAACACCCAGAAGTGGTTGGGTATATGTTTGTCTTATCTAAGACAAACAGGATTCCTTTTGAACCCAAAGTTTCATCCAGAAAACCAACTCAAGGAAACATTACATGATAGTGTTTACCTTAGATATATCGCTATCACTCCCAATACACACATGCACATGATATGATGGATCCTATGCAAGTTTTGACAATGAATACTCCTGATGTTTGATTAAAAGAACTCCCAACTCATTCTATAATGGTGTTAGTAGCTGAATATTCCATACATTTGTAACCCTTAGAATAATACTCAGACTCAGTATAACACTGAATGATAGGACTATCCCTTTAAATTAAAGTTACAAACCATCTGAAAAGATTCTACACAAATTCAATCAAAAGTATATGGTAGAAGGCACTTTCTCAAGGAGCCATGTAGTAGTATTGAACCTGGGGCCTTGCCCTGTGTATGCATGCACACACATGCTTAAATCAAATTAAGCATGTAGTGTAATACCTGATATTACGATATATGTAAACAAAGTTTGCTTTGTAGGAAGTGTGGAGATGTATTGAGATATACAGATATGGAGATAATTTATTCTCAAGCACAGAATAACGCATGAACAGCATGAATCGGATAATATCCTTATATTACAGAAAAATTTGTCAGCGGGCAGCCATGAGACTCGAACTCACATCTGTGTGATTATTGATCATGTGCTTTACCTTTTAGCTAAACTGCCCAGTGACAAATTTTTCTGCAATTTTTGAACTTATAAACTTATCCTTTTGATAGATGCTGTATGTGAAATTCAAATTATGATATGTGTAAAGTTTGCTTTGTTGGTCGGTAATCACAGAGATGTGAGTTCGAGTCTTATGGCTGGCCGCTGACAAATTTTTCTGTAATATAAGAATATTATCCTATTCACGCTGTTCATGCATTATTCTGCACTTGAGATGTGCGCTTGAGATATACCTGATATGCTTACCTGACAAGCAATAATAGATAAGAGGCTCAATTCCAGATGGAAATAAATCATTGGTTATTATTTTTCAGTTGTATAGTTTTTATGTGTATAATTAATGTGTGAAGATATACGAGTTATGAATTCAAATCCTGTTGGAATTGATCAAATTAGTACTGATCAGTTACACAAGTTACTCCAATAGATTCTAACTTTCTTTTTCAAATCTGTGACTTTATCTCAACATCGGAAATTAATTTCTCTCTTTCTCACACAGACAGTCACACACGCACGCACACATGTACAGACAAACAGCCACATACACACACACACAGACACACACACAAACAATCACACACACACATACAGGCAAACAACCACATACACACACACACACACACAAACAGCCACACATACATACAAGCAAACAACCACATACACACGTACACACATGCATACAGGTAAACAACCACATACACACATGCACAGACGGGCACACATACACACAGAGCCACATACGCATGCAGACAGACAGACAGGCACACACACACACACACACACACACAAAGATGACATTTAATTGAAATTATAATGGTTTATGAGTATAAAAGTGCATACAAAATGTTAGCGCAACAGCTGTTGCTAGAAGATGAACTGAGAATCTAATCAGGTGAAACGGGAAGAACAACATCTGTGCTTTAGTATCTTCTTGGGAGAATCAGGTGATTGAATAAAACTGGGATCCTCAATCAAGTAAAAGTTATTTAGTATGGATACATGATGATGTCATAACAATACCAATTTCTCGGAGAATATTTTAAATGTAAAATAAGTTGCTATTTAAGAATTCACTCTAAATAAGTTTTAACAATAGTAATTAATCTATTGAGTACAAGAGTTAACATATGACAATGTACTTGTGTAACTTTAAAAAAGTCATGGCAGAACTAATTCAAATTTTATAGCAAAAATGATTTATCATACTCCAGTAGAGAATACAGGTGGCATATTTCAGGTACAAGCTAGTTTTGCCACTTTTTAGGGCATAGTTAAGATTTTTAACAGGATGTCCTAGCTTGTATAGTGCAGTAATGGTGGTATTGAAGCAAAGAAGAATGGGTGAATGACTAATGAAATATTTTCTAGATAGTAACTATATTTTGTGCCAGTTTCTTTGACTTTCTCCTCCAAGTACTTAAGATCTAGGTAAACAGCCATATTACACTAAGGCAATGTGGTTTTCATGAAAGAACCCAATTCATAAAACTTGAGAGAGAGAACAAACAACTGGATTTGAATATGGCCAAAAGTTAGTAACAGAATTTTTAAAACAATAAAGAATGACAATAACGAAAGAGGTATAGTGGTGTATAACTAAATACATCTAATGAACTGGTTGTCTGACAATGAATAGTTTAAGGTTATGCTGAAACACTTTGCATAATTCTTTCTTCTCTCTGAACCTTTCTATTCCTTGTTAACATGTAACAAGTTGAACTGAATATTAATTGTCTTGTCTTAACACATTTATTGGTTGATTGTGACATTTAACCATAATGTTCCTTAGTGAGCCCTAACTACAATTAACAGCATTAGCTGTGATTAAAACTTAGAAAATCTCAATCTCATTATTCTAGGAGTATCTGCACAAACTATGAACACTACCCCACTTTCATCCTCAGTAACATCTGCACAACCAGACAAGATAGGAAAGAGAAAATACAAAAGGTTTCTTCTTCCTTCAGCACAGAGCTGATTAGAAGCTCTGAGCAGCAGTTCCAGTTTCAGCTCATCATCATCTTATAGCAACAGGGAGGAGCTGGAGCTTAGAGAAAGATAAGAAACTTGAGGAGAGAAAGAAAAGAGTGAAAAAATAAAAAAAGGAAAAGAAAGAAAAAAAAAAATTAACCCAGACAGAAATCAAATAGGTTTGCTGGAAGCACATCATGAAAAAGGGTTCTTTTCCATTAAAAGAACTTGAAATTAAATTATCAAATTACTATCAAGAGGCTGACGGAACTGCTGAAGGACCTGACATGAAGGAAAAGAAGAACCATATTGTATTGACTGAGCTAAAGGAAAAAAATAAATGCAAGACCATTTAATAAAACTATATTAATACTCTATGAACAGCTATAATTGGGCCAACAAAGGATGTGGGAGGTTCCAAGTCTTTGGCGAGGGCAATTTCATATATACTTTTCAATTTTTTATGGGTGGGTGTTCATTTGTTTACTGTACAAAACCTGTTTTGATATAGTATGCCATGTTTTTACCCCACCTCTCATTTATTACATGCATGTGTGTATAGTCATGTACAAGCATAACTGTGTTGTTAAGAAGTTCGCTTGGCAACCACATCATTCAATATTTGATCCCATTGCATAGCACTTTAGGTAGGTGTCTTCTACTATAGTCTTAAGTTGAACAATGCCTTGTGAATGCAATTTATGGCTGTATGACTGGGTATATGCAAATGCATGTTTGTGTATGTGTGTGTGTGTGCTTTATATTTACTGGTTTTATGTTTATGTAATACATAGCAGTCTTGTGATAAAAAAAAGTACCAGCCTGAAATAAATAGTGGGACTGAAATGATCAAATAAACCTTTGAAAGCAGTGTTCTAACATGGCCACAGACCAGTGAGTAGAATTTTTAAAAAGTAAATTAATTGTATCTACTCTTAATGAGATAGAACAAAGCATGAAATTGTAGTTTCAAAATTCACATCAACCTAGCAATTACAGGGACATTTTACTTTTACTTTTTCATATCTCCCCCTCCCTTCAGGAGACACTGAATTTTCATCTTGAAATTCTCAAAAGTTTGATGGGAAGCACTGTCAAGAAATTAAATTATCATAATGCCAGCTGAACAGCCACACTGTTGATTAGCAGAAACCCACAAATAAGATGAGGAATGGATATAATCCATTAAACCAATTTTGGCATATGTAGAACATATTGTATATTCCTGAGGAAGAAATAGAAACATCAACCACTGCAGATTTGCAGTTGAAACTAAACTCTTCTTATGTATTTGATCCAACACTGTAACAATCGTAACATTCCACCATAAAAAATTGCTTCTATCAGAGGTGCAAGGCTTCAGATTTCAGAAGAGACAAATTAGTTAATTATATCAAGCTCAGCACTTGGCTGCCATTTACTTTAACTAGCTGTTGAGAGTTAAATGGCGAAGTTGATTTTGATGGGATTTGAATGAAAAAGAGCTGGAACAAATACCACAAGATATTTTTTATGATTTGCTAATCATTCTGTCATTCTACCACCCTACATTCTATTATAATAATATTTCTAATATAGGCATAAGGTGATATATTTTGGAGAGTAATATAAAAAGAATCCAGTACAATATGTGGAGTGGTTGGTGTGAGGAAGGGCATCAAATTGTAGAAACAATGCCAGAACAGATAATGGAGTCGGGTACAGCCCCTGGCCTTACCAGCTCCAGATGTTAACCAAGAGTTCCTCTATGAGAAGTGTACAGCTTAATCTGGACTGCATGTGTTGCAGGAAGACTTTATTGTGATCCATTTAATTCAAAGTGACTGTTGTTCAGTAAACATGGTTGTTGTTTCTTTATTTTGAAGAAGATTGAGTCTATTTAACTTTGGCTGCTACTCATATGGTTTTTTTATTGATTGTTTTCAACATTCACCCACAATTTGTCATATTTTTTTATCCATATACTGCTCTGCATTTCACTCCATTTGTGGATGACCCATTATGCCCCACCGAATATTGAAATTTCAGATTTTTAAAATAGTTCAAATATGATTAAGCATATATGAAACACGTATTCAAAAATTACCTCCCAATCCATCAGAAGTGCTTATCAGAATCATGATACATTTTTTGAGATTGTAAATCTATATTAACTATTACATGTTGGTTTTCATTTTATATTTGCATTTGAAATTTTGGAAAAATTTATCCCTTATGCCCCACCTCACCCTTGATTTGTTCTTAAAACATAAAAAGGTTGAAAGTATTTTGACCAACATCACTAGTCTGCTATCCATTACACTCTACAATAATATTACAACAACAATTATTTTTTTGACTTGAGACAGATTCAATATGTGTCTAGTGGTGTGGAAGGAGAATAAGTGGCTGAAATGGTAAAACAACTCACAAAATACTTTGAGATATTTCATTTCCTAATGACCTGTAGGAAAACTTTTCCTTATGCAACCATGATATACTACTAAGTATATTAAACATTTTTATAAGTCATTGCATCACTTGTTAAAATTATCTCTTCAGAAATTATAGCCAGTACTGATTTTGTTATGTTTTCTTATGATGCCCGATGTAACCTTAAGTTTGTTTCCTAAGTTCACATTTTGGGTTTAAATCTGGTCAAGCTTGACTTTACCTGTCACCTTTTCTGAGATTGATAAAATAACAAAAGAAAATTGTGATATGGTTTGAATATTTACAGTTTGAATTTGAACCCATGCTTAAACTATATATAAATACTAAAATGCTTTGGACCAGTTCTGTGTCTACAGTTTTATCCAATAATTTAGCAACTTAATCTATACACAAAAAATATTTTCTTAATTTTTTTTTTTTTTTTCAATTATAATTGATATAATAATAATGTCATCAAAGAAAAAGTCAGCATAACTTATCTGATTGGCAAAGGCAAATATAAAAGAAGCATCAATCTAAGTTTAAAGATGAAAACATGAACAAAGACATAAGGCAACTGTCATAAACGAGGGCTGGAGAACATATGTTATGGATTTTGAGCAAAAATGGTGTCTGAAATGAGCATAAAATGCAACAATCTAAACTGTTAACAGTTTCATTTACTTATAAAGACATATTTGTCTTATGATCATTACATGTTTGCTATATTGCAAGTCTCTGCCTCAATTTGAACCTGGATTAGCTGCTTTTTTTTACCAATTGGCAAAATTTTGTCAAACTAAAACTGATCCTAAATTGATAAAAAATCTGGTCAATAAAATTATATATAAACATCTCCTAGATTTTCAAATGATAATGTGACCACAGATCTTTCTCACCAGATTTGTGCAGGAATATACATAGAGAAACCAAACCTGAATAGAAAAGACAGAGCTTGATAGACAGGTGTCTAACTATCAGGAACTTAGAAATGTGAGCAGTGAAGCATATTAACCAGCAAATTCTTGCATTTGGCAAAGTCTTCACATTTATGAAAAAAATTATATGCACCAGAACTTTCACCATTTTCCAATGCATATTCTCTATTCTCTCTTAACACACATTCTATTACTATTATTACTATGAATAGAACCTTCTGACATTACTTTGTCTTCTATCTTTGGAAATGTCCTGTTCCATACAAGCTTTTAACAATAAAACAGATGATGTATTGAAAATGAATGACTACTCTTCTCATTCATCCAACATTTTATCCATCTTATTGTTGAAAATATATATGCTGAAGACATGGTTAATAGTTCAGAAAATGAAATCCTATTAACATCAGCTGTATTTCATTGCCAATTTTTCCAAAGTTTTTAACTCGTTTTGACTTTTCTATTATAAATACCTATGAATCACCAACAGCTGGATCTTTGGATTTATTTATGATAACAACACCACCCACTTCATCTTTTCTGAGCCATGCTGATCATAGGTGAAGCATGAGGGTAAAATCAAAGTCATCTTTCTGAGATGATGTGAAAAAGATATTGCAAGTGAGGGCTATCTACCATCTTAACCAATCTAATTTAATTAGATATAATGATAAATCACTTAGAAGAAAATGATTTATTTTTATATTTCTGAAGTCTCATAGCAGAAAAGAAATTTTGACATGTAGTTTTTTAAAAGGTGAACTCTTTGAAAAAAGTATATATATTTATGGAAACATTAAAGATATCTGCATTACTGACTCTAACTATATGTTGCGCATCAAATTTCCACAGATCTACGATAAAGCAAGCTCCCTTTTCCCCTTTATATACAACCTATGTTTTAAAATGGGAACCACATGAGTCAACAAACTCACAAGTATATCTTATTTAAGGGCACTCAGAGCTTGGAGCTAAATGTCAACCCATTCCTTTTGAACTATTAGCAACAAAATTAAAAAATGTGATGCAAAACAATACAACTCTGAGGCATCAAATGATAGTGATGATGATCTACCCTTCAGTCTAGAACATTTTAATCTCTTAGATGAAAGAACAAGAAATAAAAATTTCTATATTTTCTCAGACTTAGCTACCTTACTAACAAGGTATATGTGATATACTGGCTCAGATTATCAATACATACGAAATGAAAGAAATATAACAAAAGACTAAAAATAAACTTACAAATCAAAGACCAGGTAATGAAATCCTTCATCTTGTATACTGTCATGCAAGCGCACTGTAAAAAGAAACAAAGAGAAAAATAATATAAGCTTCGAGTTATGTACAAGACTTGTCCAAAAGAAATGAGATTTTTAAAATAGAATGCCAACCAGCCAACACAGCATGCTTGAAAATGCAGTGCTGTTTATAGGTGATCATCTGACCTATATCTATCTATCTATATATTATACATCTTGGTCAGAATTCGTAAACATATGTTTTTACAGTTGTTTGATCAACTGAAACACCCTTATGTACTAGCAAGTAAGTGGCTGAGAAATGTATATACACATGTACTTTTAATGTAATTCTTTGTGGAATCAGCGTGAAAGAATGTGGCAATAATGGACCTTTGAATTACAGGTGCAATTCATTCAACAGACCTCTACACAGTTTTCATCTTCCTGATTTCACTGACAATGTATGGATACACTTGAAAATGATATTTGCCCAAGATACAACAATGATCAAACCTGGGATATATATATATATATATATATACACACATACATATGCATAAGTACTATTCTTGGACTCATAGGACTGATTACCCAGTTTCTATGATATTACAATATTCACCCTGAACAGGATGCCAATCCATCAGAGGATTACTCATTTACAATGGAGTGAACTGGAGTAATGTGAAATGTAATGTTTTGCTCAAGAATACAATGCACTGCTCAGTCCAGGAATTGAAACTACAATCTTATGATTGAGAATGCAACACCCTAACTACTAGGTCATTCACCTTTACACACATATAGACATACACACACATATAAGCACTATATATTCATATGTAGATAGGTAATACAGTGATCATATGTGTATATGTGCATGCATACACACACACATCTATACATACATATATATATGGTATATATATATGTATGCATATGTGGTATGTATATGTGTACATGTGTATACATCAAAAGATAAAACCTTTATTCCGAAATAAACAGAGAAAGAAAGATGAAGAGACAGACAAGCAGACTACAGACAGACAGGCAGACCAATAGTTATATTGATCAATGTATTTTCACTCATTCCATTCTAAAAATAAATTGTTTGTTTGGTCTTCCACTGAAATTGAGTTTCATGTCTTTGATCTGTTTCTATAATAAGACAATTTGATTTAGTTTTCTCTGGCTATTTTCAAAGCCCTTTCAACATGCATTGACAGGAAGAATCCTTCTTTCATATTCACTGCTACTCCAGTGCTGGCAGAAAGAACCACCAGATAAATGCGAAGCAACTGAAAGTGAACATCATCTTCAATCATTATTTTACTGATTATAGCTTTACCATCACCCTTCCATACCTGCAATGATCTTGAAAATGGCTTCTCTCTCACTTTCTCTCTCTCTTCCTTTTTTTTTAACACTTTTATCTCTGGAAGGCAGACTGGAAATGATTTAAAGGTTTAACACTACTAATCACATAGCTATAAGTTTAAACCTTACTGTACTAATATTTTGCTCAAAGGTAAAAGATGTACACTTTCTTGATTCAGCTTATTGGTTAGTAGCGGCTTCCATTATTTGCTGGTTGAGTGATTACAATAGTTGCAAAAAATGAAAACTAACTAACAATATAGAAATACAAAAATTTGCAAGAAAAAATATATAAACATTCCTAATATGCTAACACAAAACAAAAAAAAAAGATTTATAAAACAGTAAAAATAGAAGACATTCCTCCAGGAAAACTCTGAAAGATTCAGTTTAACCATTCCACTTCATCTCTACCTGAGTTTCAGTGAAAACAACAAATTATAGTCTATGTTGGTGTGACAATAGTAGAAGAAATGGATAATCGTTTTATGTTTATTTTATTTAATTGAAAAGAGACAGAAAATGTAATAAAAAATAAAAAATATTCTTTTAACAGGTCATAAAGATTAAAAAAGCGAAATATGAATGAACAAGAGAGAAAATGGGAAAATAAAGGGTAAGGTAGAATTAAAAATATACCTGGGGAGGAGAGAGGGAGTAAAAATACAAAAATAAAGTAAAACTCTGGAGAGGAGGTGTATGTTTGCAGGGAAGGCTAAGTTTTAAGTCAGGAGAAAAAAAGGAAGGGATCCATGACTTTCCCAACTACTTTACCCACTATCTTGCTATAGATGCAAGTTGGCATCTATGGCAAAAAAGAGGATGGAAGAGGGGTTCTAGAGGATTTATCACCTGGTAAGGTAGGATTGTGGAAAGTAGTTAGTATGCAATTTTGTGATGGTGGAAACATAATGTAAGTAGTGAGAGGAGAGGTGTGCATGTCAGATGGTGTGCATGTCACACACGTTTCCAAAATCTTCACTCTTTCTGCTATTGAGTATATCATCTTGCAGAAAAGGCTAGAAATGTTCACTCAATGCATTCTTACAAACAACTAATGTGCTGATGATGCAATGAGGATACAGTCAACTAGTGTGTCATCTTTGTTCAGCAGGTAACAAGCAGTTGAAATAACACAATGACACTTGCAGTTGAAAGGCTGGGTGCTTTTTCATATGCGTAAATTTATTTTTGTATTTACACTATGCTACAGAACCCAGCCTACTTTTTAGTGTACTACCCTGTAGTAACAGTAGTAAAAGAAAAAACCAGCAAGACAACACATATGAAGGCTAGAGGTTATAAGTGGATCCTTGTTAATCAGCTGGGTGGATTTTTATGAATGCAGTCTAAGGAAATTTTATGAGTAGCAGCGACACAGTCCAAGATGTGGATACAATATTCAACTTTAGGTCTCACTTAGCTTTTGTAGAAACTCAGTAGTTGATCAAGGATGAAATGAAAGTCTTGATGGAAAGGAAGCAGATACAAGTTATGTTATGAATAAGAGCTTATCATGTGAGATCAGTGATTGAGACACCTAGCATTTGTAGTGACTTTGAAAAATGTAATTACATGTTAGCCAAGAGTGGACAGGGTAAAGTAGAAAACCATATCGCTGATATATTAAGTAACTGTTTCTATGTGATATTGAAAGAGGCAAGATTGCCATATCTCCATTGAAGAATATTTCCAATGTCTCTGTACATGGAGAGAGGGCAGTTTGATGTAGGATGTCTAGGTTAGACAATATATGTACATGGCAAGTTAAATAGGAATGAAGAGTATCAGTTTCAGCATAAGAATGAACATAGAAGATTTGTCCTAACATCAACTTTCAAGCAAAACCATGCCATTTAGTGCCATCACACATCAGCAGAATGAAAAATATAATAATTATCATATAAACATATACATAGAGAGTTACTAACATCTAAATCCTGCTCTAACAACATGAAAGCACAGATAGTACATTCCTAAAGTGAGGGAGAAGTTAATAACAACAATAATCAGTTAATTTCTCAACTAATTATAGCTTTATTGCTGAAATGTAGGTGGCCATAATGAAATCCAATTTAATCAGCTTTAAACATGATATAATTGCTTTGTATGTAATATTCATGATGAACACCACATCTAATTTAGCTATCTCCTTTACTGGTAAAATTCCATACAGTGCCTTGTCATAACATGATTCACAGAACTCATTAAGTCTTTGATTACAATGTGGACTTCTTGCAATGAGAAGGGAGAGTAGTTCAACTACGTGTTGTGCACTATCACTTGTCCTAATTTATCATCTAAACTAGTGAAACTAAGAGGTGTGCCTACTCTAGATGTAGTTTCATTGGATGTTTGGCTAAAAATGATACTGTTCCTTATGTTTTTAAAGTAGTATTAGTATATCTCAAAGCAGAATAGCATCCTATTAATTTGGTAGAGCTAATGAAAAGCAGTATGAAGAAATGTGCATGTATGTATATCTATGTAGGTATCTATAAGCAAGTACATACACATTTATATATGTATTGACATTATCATATTAATATCTACTTTTTCATGTTATCATCATCATCATTATTTAACATCTGTTGTCCATGTTGGCATGGGTTGGATGGTTTGACAAGAGCTAGTAAGCTGAGGGGCTGCACTAGTCTCCAGTCTGATTTGGCATGGTTTCTACAGCTGGATGCCCTTCCTAACATCAAACATTCTGAGAGTGTAATGGGTGTTTTTACGTGCCACCAGCATGGGTGCCAGTTGTGTGACATCAGTATCTGCCATGACTATGATTTCACTTGGATTGAAGGGTCTTCTACTCAAGCATGGCATATTGCCAAAGGTCTCAATCATTTGTCCTTGCCTCCGTGAGGCCCCATGCTCGAAAGGTGTTTTTATGTGCCACCAGCACAGGTGCTAGTTATGCAACACTGGCATTGGCCACATTGTCTCTATGAGGCCCAACACTCGAAAGATGCTTTTTACATGCCACCAGCATGTGTGTGTGTGTGTGTGTGTGTGTGTGAGAGTGTGCACGCATGCGTGTGTGAGAGTGTGCACGCATGCGTGTGTGTGCACACAACAGGCTTGTTTCAGTTTGTCTACAAATCTAATTACACAGCTTTGGTTGGCCCATGGTGCCATGCAATGGGACTGAGCCCAATACCAGGTGGTTGGGAAGTGAGCTACTTAACCACACAGCTATTCTTGCACTTGTGTGTATATGTGCTTGTATCTATTATAATGAAGACAAATTGCAATTCTTTGCTTACAATGAAATCTATGACACCTTTTGCTTATGTACTCTCTGCCTTTCCCAGTTTCAACACATTTCCATCAATCAATTTCACATTTAATTCTTTCCTTCAACACATTTCACATTTCATCTCAACTTCCTCTTATATAAAATAGGTCATAGGCAATGACCTTCAGTTGTTGGTGCATTTGGCCAGGTTTGTTATTGGACTCTTTGGCAACCAAAGGGTATCTGAGATTCTTAGCAGCTACTGGTTGCTCAATTTTGCTCTGTCAGCATAAAGCAGTTCTACTGATCTGCAGAGAACTAACGCCCAACTTTTCATATTATTTTAGCTTTTACATGATGCCAGTCCTATCTGCAGGTTCATCATCATCCTCATCATCATTTAGCATCTGTTTTCCATGCTTTGACAGGAACTGTTGGATGCCCTTCCTAACACAAACCACTCCAAGAGTATAGTTGGTGCCTTTTACATGTCATCAGCATGGGTGCCTATTACATGTCACTGGTGAGGGTGTTTTTCAAATGTCACTGGCACAGGTGCCTTTTACGTGTCAACAGCATGGGTACCTTTTATGTGTCACTGGTACAGGCACCTTTTATGTGGCACTGGCCACAGCTATGATTTCACTTGGTTTGACAAGTTTTCTCATGCACAGCAAATCAATCATGTGCCTACTTCAGTGAAAAGTGTATTTGTGGGATTGGTAGTCTAGTACCTTTATAACTTGGTTGAACCTGCCAAAGTATGCGTCCTGATGGCAGTACTCCAGCATGAATTCAATAGATAAGCAATGGCCATTACTGGTATTAAATGGTACTATGACTGAGATGAATGACCAAAATCAGTAGTTGTACTCCAGCATGGTTACAACCAATGGTAGTACTCCAGCATGATTACAACAGATGATAATACTCCAGCATGGTTACAACAGATGGCAGTACTCCACCATTGTTACAACTAGTGGTAGTACTCCAACATGACTACAATTGATGGTAGTACTCTAGTACAGTTACAACTGATGGTAGCACTCCAGCATGGCTACAGCTGATGGTAGTATTCCAGCATGCCTACAATCAATGGTAGTACTCCAGCATGACCACAATAAATAGGTTGAAACCAATACGAGGGCATACTTAAAAAGTGTGTAGGCTTCAGGTATTAGACAATTTAAACAGCTAAAAGTTTAACCATTTACAACAGTCATTGGCCAGTGTCCTGAGGCAAGACTTAATTCAGCTTACCTCAGTTAACCTAACAACAGGTGCCACTCCCAGCAGAACTGCTGAATGATTAATTTAAAAAAAGAAAAAGTGCCCATCCACCTGCAAAATAATTGCTCAATCAAAAAAGTAAAGAAATTTAATTTATATAACAAGTCATCTCACACATACTCACATCAAATTATCCATGTACAGAACGTAAATGTGTACCTACAAACATGATGGGTTGGATCTCTTTATTTCGAAAAAGCTAAATACAGTCATATAAAACAAGAGAATAAACTTACCAATATTTGGATGTTTCAACAATCTACAAATTCTAGCTTCTCTTTCTAGCTTTTGATGATCTGAAAGAAGATGAAATAAACAAGATGAGAGTAGTATTTCATTAATAACTTCAGCAGAAGAAATAAAGTAGATTAATGTTCCATTAATGAGGAACATATTCTAAGATGAGGATGGCTCAGTTGCTGGAAACAGAAGAGGGATGAATGAAGCAAACTAAAAACAAAAACAATGAAAGTGACAAACATTACAATATTGTTAATGTTTAAGGTGGTGAGCTGACAGAATCGTTAACATGCCAGGCAAAATATTTAGCAGCATTTTGTCTGTCTTTATATTCTGAGTTCAAATTCCACCAAAGTCGACTTTGCCTTTCATCCTTTCAGAGACAATAAAATAAGTATCAGTTGAGTATTGGGATAGATGTAATCAACTTACTCCTACCTTGAAATTGTTGTCCTTATGCCAAAATAGAAACCAATGTTTTGTATAAAGCTAAAAGCATTAGTATGAGAGATTTGTTGAAAACAACACTTTCATAATGACCATCAAGGCAACAAAATATACTTCGGTGACTCAGACAGCTCACAGTGATAGCCCTGAAAACAACTGATTTTTTCTCAAAAGAATCTCATCTACAGAAATTATGAAGGCTCTATAAGTAGTAGTCCTACAAATAGACGTTTTCATTTGGTGCCATCCTTACGAGTAAATCTACTCAAAGTTTCTTATACATACAAAGGCTAAACAAGATTATACATCAGAGTAGTCTTCAATCTTGAAAAACTGCTCTGATGGGTATGCTCTAGACCAGGGGTTTTCAAACTGTGGTCCGCGGACCACAGGGGATCCGCAAGGACAAGACAAGGGGTCTGTAGACAGCAAATGCTTTTTATGGGCAATTTGATTTTATATATGTTTTTTAATCGAAATCTTTTAGTTGACAATAAACCAATTTGTTAAATACTGTTAAATAAATAAATGTAAAAATATATGTTATTTTAAGCAAATATTTATGTATAAATTTCATAAGCGTTTATAAGGGGTTCCCTAAGGTAAAGCCTGAAATATAAAGGGGTCCGCAAGTCAAAAAGTTTGAAAACCCCTGCTCTAGACATTCACTACAACATGCACACATGGATACATTTTCAAATGCCATCCAAGACAAAGCCTCCTTTACAACAGAGACATATCCTCTCATTTCTCTCCCAATATTGTTTCAGTCTTTGAAACCTGTCAACACTGTATCACTTACACTGAAAATATATCTCATTACCATTCCTTCAACTAAACTTTTTCCTAATTCCTCACTTCCAAGCCTACACCCCTCTGAAACTGCTCACCAAGCCACTTAACCTGAAAACATTTCAAATCAATCATTAACCACACTAATCTGATGCAATTATTACTATACCCTAATCAATATTGTGGACACTGTCCCTCAGATAGAGGAAGTTTGGAGAATTGATTATGTGGTGATAAATTTACAACTCATTTACAAATCTGACCATCAGTCTACTTTTTACACTACCAGAAGAAATTTGGTGGTGTAAAAAACTAGACTGAAAATTAAAGTTATTCAGGATTATAGCTAAACATACATATTTACTAATTATTAATGTGCCCTCTATCTCTCTCTCGCTCTCTCTCTGATGCACACACACACAACATACGAACAGCTGACAGTAAGTTAATTATACAAGAATCAATAGAAAAATCTAAAAATATGCTTTCATACAATGCAGCTTGAACACTTAGAGAAACTAGAACTATGATTTGTGGCACAGATAAATAACACTTTTACTACATAAAGTATATCTGAACAATTTCTCACAAAAATATGCGTGAGTGAGAGCATGACCCTCTTGCCAATTCAATAGTCTCCTACCCCTCTATCATTCTCCCTCTATTATTTACTGTATTGTGTCTACTAATTCACTCACAAGGCACTGGTCAGTCTGAGATGTGTTACATAGAGGGGAGGAACCCTAAATTGGAGTTCCAAAATGAACTTCTTAAACACAAGGCCATGCCTATTCACACACACACACACACACACACACACACACACAGATGTACACATGTACCAAATTATTTTATATGAGGTTATGTAGCTTCAGGTTCAGTTTCACTGTGAAGCAACTTGGGCAAGTGTCTTCTACAGGAGCCCTGGGCTGACTGAAGTCTTGTGAGATTTGGTTGATGAAAACTGAAAGAAGTTGTGAGTGCGTGTGTTTGTGTGGGGGTGCATGCATGTGTATTTGTTTACCTATTTTGCAGATAACATGACTACAAGCATTAGCACTTTGTCACTCTCCTATCAACAAGTCATCCATTGGCTTCACACCTTCAAAGACACGTGAAATAACAAAGATCCCTTAGTTAAAAATCAAATAGGGAATCCAACTATAAAACAATGTCTCATTAATACATTTGCCAAACCCATGTTAGCATGGAAAAATGGACATAAAATGAATGAATGAATTATCAGAATGTTTCTGGAGTATGCAAATATTTCTGTTTGAACTGATCTCAAAAATCCTTTCCGTGTAGGCAGTATAAATACACTACACACATACTACCTGAGAGCTGATGATTGTCATAGCATACTCCCTCCTCGAATAGAATTAAAAAAAACAGCTTATTTATTTATTTTAGCACTTGATCAGGTTTCCTGAAATTTAGATTGGACAGGTGTTTGTAAATTTAGAGACTGGATAACTTTACTGTTGCCTAAACATGTTTTCATGCAGCAGTTGGTAACTCTGAAATGAATAAATGGAGCAAAGCCCACAACTTGAAGTAACTAATTTTTCTCCTTTGAAATAGAAGTCATTATCAATATTTTCACTGTCATAGATAACAAAGGTGATAAAGACCTGTAGAGTGCTGGAGTAAAATTAATATAGCAAAGGTGACAAAGATTATAAGAGTGTTGGAGTAAAATTAGTTTCATCCCTGCTGTGTGATTAATGTTCACAGACAAGTACCTACAGTATCCTGCAGCATGTTTGCTAAATCATCAAACCCAAACCTCAGTAAAAAATCAATGATTTTCAGAACAGTTTTTTTCAAAACAACAAACCTGTCTAAACAGACAATTCTTACTCTATATCTGATTTTTCTTTCTCTGTAATGTTGGTATTACAATCTTTATTGTTTCAAACGTTTGCTTTTCCATACTAACAATATTTTTTATATCCCCATGCATCCTGACCGAATGTCCACTTTTTTTGTAAAAGCCAATGTTCTAAGGTTTGCAATAACTACTTCTTTTTAAGTTTTCAAAAGTCTACTAATTACTATTGAGGATACTACAGCCATCCCTCCTTCTCCATATATTATCCAGTCACTTAATAATTCTATATCAGTCTAGTCATCCCTCCTGCATACATCTGTCAATGCCTTCAGCTATTTGTTATTCTGCCAATGCAGGAAATCAATAAATCTTGCACCTTAAGCAATGACAGTATTAATCTAGAGATTATATTGTCATATATTGATTGCTAGTTCAATTATTAATCCTGACAAGAAGGAGGTTTGGAGCAATAGATAGCTTTTTATTAAAATAATTCCAAGATGTCTACAGGAATGTGAGTCTGACAAGGACAAATACTAGGTGATACTTAGACCTTGACATGGAATCTCATTACCAAATAGCTATAAGATGGTCATGTTTCCTTATAAGTAGAATGACCTAATTCAGTTAGTCATTTTGATTTATGCAACACTCTCTTTTCTTCTATTTGTCTTCAATCTCATAACTGACCTTTACAATTATTACCAATTACTTATCAAACTAGAATAATTTCATTTAATATTTAAAGAAAGGGCCATATCGATTATACTTATTTAGCATTCAGAGGGTAGTAGATGTAAAAAAAAAAAAAGTAATGCCTGCTGAAGACAGTCTTCACATTGGGTTTTAAGAGAGGATAAGCTGAACTAGTTTCCTATTGCATTCTTTGTTTCTACATGAGGATCCGAGTCCCATGCTAGTACTCATCAACAGTTAGATGGTCACAACCACTGAGAGTTATCTCTATTTAGGAACTCAGGCAGCTATGAGTTACAGAAAAATAAAAGCCAGTCTTATTTTTTTCAATGGTACAGGTGAAAATATGAAAATATGGTAGCCTACAGCTAACAGTAACAATGTAATGTATATAAAAATCTGCAAGCTTCATTATAAAAATAAAAATGTATAGGTATTTACACTACATTTTGTGTCCTATCTAAGTACCACATGTATGCTACATGTGGTACTTAGATAGGACACAAAAGATTTTATTTAAAATCCTCAGAATAAGAATAAAAAATAAAACTTAGAATGAACTAAGTGGAATAAAAATTGCTGCTTAGATGGAGAAACAGTATATGAATAGATAAAAAGAGTGAAGATAGTGTATTTCCTAATGACAAAAAAAAAAAAAAAGAATTAAATAACAAGATTGTACCATAAATAGTGATATACTAAGTGTCAAGGGATACCACAATACTTTCAGTATTACAACACTATAATATACTGAGTTTGGAATACTCAGTCAATGAAGATTAACCAGGCAAACCTATCTATATAGCTTATTACATTAGGTACAGAGCTTAGAGATGACATGGTTGAAAAATATTATGTTAAGCATTCCAACATAACAACAGTGGCACGTGCTATATTCTGCATGGTGTTCCTTGCACAAAACAAAACAGTTTTCTTGGATGCTTTCAAGTATTGTAAGTAAAAAGAAAATATACCATAGAAGTGATAAATTTAGATATTGAATAATTAGTTGTTAGTAGAAGAAAAGAGACCTACTTTTCTGTTGTATTTATGATGAAAGGAAGACAGGAGAAAGTCAACTGTTTACAATGAAATGAGAGAGAAGGTTTTATGCTAAGTAAATCTATACTATATAACTTATTTTATGTTACTGATAACTGTTAAAAATAGAAAAGTTTTGGAATCTGTCAAAATCCCTTTCACTGATTTGAAGTTATTTAGATGTTAGGAAGAATCAATATTAACAAGGCCTAATTAATAAAATACAAGTAAAAAAAACCCAAATGATATACAAAAAAAAACAACTTAATCTCAGACCAAAGTAAGGATTTTACTTGCAAAATATTGCTACAACATTCTAAATGTCAATGACTCATTATCAGATTGTTGAAATTAATTCATTTCAAGCAGAAAAAATATATAAAATTACTGAGGACAAAAGTTACATAATTCCTTAATGTTCTCTGAGACAGAATGAGTGTTAATTCATTCCATGGCAACCAGGAGAGAGAGGTAGGAGGGTGATTGATATTGAATGCCATACAAGATAGAGTAGCTGTTATTGAAATTATTCCAAAAGGGGGCCTAGCTATTCAAAGAATAGAATCAAGTCCCTGGTGTGGAATTAATAGATCACCATTGATATAGTCTATATTTCATATCTTGTCAATAATCAAAATTAAAACATCAGGGTATTAAGTTGGAAGTAAACTGAATGGAACAGACTGTCTGAGGAGACCCAACATCTTTTTATTTTCACACTCGAAGTTCCGCACTTCCTCTTCCACAACAATGACCTCACAGCCACACTGCACCTCAAACATGTCATCACAGTTACACTGCACCTTATACATGATGCCTTCACTGTATCATGTACAATATAAGCAGGTTGACAAGATGCAGAGGTGAACATGCTGTACCAAATAAAACACACCTAAGATAACACACCCTACTTCAAACAAACTACCCTCACCACCACATTGTTCTTTATACAATAAACCCATTACATTACACTAAATCAAAAAATAACAAGTTTATTACTACAATATGATTGAATTTCAATTGCAAACCAAGAAAATGACAATCAAACATAACAAAAAAAACCCCAGAAAAATGTATATATATATATATATTATTTACATTATTTACATTTGACGGATATTTGTCCATATCTTGTTTGTTGACAAAACAACGTTTCGGCTGATATACCCTCCAGCCTTCGTCAGGTGTCTTGGGGAAATTTCGAACCTGGGTTCTCATTCCCAATGATGTTACTATTATTATATCAGCCGAAACGTTGTGTTGACAACAAACAAGATGAGGACAAATATCCGTCAAATGTAAATAATGTAAATAATTCCTCATCTCTTAAATATAGAACTGTAATATATATATATATATATATATATATATATGCAACGGACAAAATATTCATCAAGATGTTTTACTAGACTACAAAAGTAATTTTTGGTTAAATTCTCAAACAAATGACGGAAGTAACCAGACTAACAATTTTAACCCACATGCATGTAACCAGCCTTAGTATAACTAAGACTACTATGATCACTTTTGTCAAATTGTAAACAATATAAACATATTTCATAGCATTTTATCTTAAGACTTTCTCCAGACTATGGTTAGCATGTTTAGTGGAGATCTTGACAGCTTGTAAAGATTGTGGAGAGATCCTAGTGGTTTTGTAAGCAATTACCAATGGCAAGATTAAATTCTATAGGGAAACTATGACAAATATCAGTGATGGAGGGTGGAAAAACAAAGAGAGATTGCAGATTGTGTGGGGCAGAGTTTCAAACAGAAGGGAGAGAAAGCACCATGGTTAAGTACTGTATAATTTATCTGTGATGAGATAATATGATATACAATTTGTGAGAGGGAGAGAGTAATTATAATGTACAACAGAGGGAGAGACAGATAGAGCTGCAAATTTTGTAATGTATAATTTGGAAATCAGAAAGTATTGTAATATTCAGAGAGGGGGTGAATAATTGAGAGAAAGAGAGGAGAGAATGAGAGAGAGAGAGAGAAGTATGCTCTGTAATATAGTTGGGAAGACAAAGAGGTAGGTCATGTTTTATACAATTTGTGTGAGAGATAGTTACAGTTGAGAAAGAGAGAGGTAGAAAGAGAGAGAGAGAGAGAGATGAGGGTTACTACATAGCAGAGAAGTAAACAAGAATCCATCAACTAGAAAGATGGAACTGCGTTTTTCTGTTGCAGAGATATTAGCAGGCAAGATATAATCATCTTGATATGGTACCAATTGAATGCATGAGTGGTAGAAGTAGCAACAGCAACAGGGAAAGGTGACATTTAAATCATTTAATAGAAGTATCAAAAATATTTTAAAAGCTTACAACAACGTTGTTGTTCTTTACAATGCAGACCATTAATATTTTAACATTTTATAACTGTCACCAATGTAAAATGTTTTCTTACATTGAATGTACTTACTTGTCTCAATGCATACATGCAAGCATACCTAAGTACACATACATGTATACATTTATGCATGCACACACAGTTATATTCAAAACCCTTTGCTAAGAGTATGGTTGTAAAGTGTTGGTATGTGTAAACCATCATCTGAAGTCTGCATGCAACAGAGTGTAAGGATGAATGAGATAAGTTATTCAACAACGATAAAATGGAAGTTTACAGAAGTTCTGTGAAGCTCTTATCACTTCTGATAATCTTCTCCAACAGCACCAAAAACCATAGACAACACACACACACACACACACACACACACATATCACAAACTACATCTCATGTGCAAACAAAAATAAACAAGAAGGTGAAAGTCATTAAATTTCACATTCAAACAATAAATGTAACAATTTCTAACTATTTACAGTGCCCTCCTCATTTTTTTCATATAGTTAACATGCTATAAAGGCTGAGTTTCTCTTTCAAGGGTAAAGAAAAAAAATCACTTCAGTATTGCAAAGTTGGAAACTTAAATAAATATTAGCCGAGATGTAACAATTCACTAAATAGTCTAAGTACACCCCCAAATATATCAACTATACAGAAGCCATCCTCCAACTAAGCACAAGCACTTTATCTTCCTGTGACACATCAATGATTCAAGCTGTTCTTAAATACTGTACAAACTACATACTTCCCTAATACTTTCTATCAAAGATGCAGCTCTGTGGAAATTCCTATTCAGTAGTGCTTATTTTCCAGCTGCTAAATTTCAATACTTCACACTGACTAACAATGGTAAAAATCTCATTAGGTTACCAATAATGATACTGAAAATCTAGCTGAAAGCAAAATACTGACATGGAAGAAAATTGTCCATAAGCAACGAGCACCTAAGGAAAATACATGGATAAATAGGGAATACCTTAAAATCACTCTCTCCTGAAAATTCATCTTGATGAGGAACCAATGAAAAAGTTTTACAAAATAGCCAAAGAAAGCATACAAGAAATAACCTATTTAGTAAATTGTTACATCTCAGCTAACATTTCTTTTTCTCCATAACATCATGATGACATGATATATCATCTTTTTAATGTTAGTTTAAGAAGGAATGGCAAGTGCCCATAAGCTTTCTCGGGGTCTCTTACACTGGTGGTATGAAGTTATCTCCAAATAGGAGATCAGGCCCAAATACTTGCAACAGACTGGATTCCACCATGGGTGCACATAAGCCAAGTGATAGTGCTAAACTAGGCAACATGTTTGAAGTATTAAAAAACAATATAGAAGACAATGCCACTAGTTTGAAGCTACTTAGAGTAAAGTTTCTAACAAATTAAACTTTACTAAAAATCTGACAAGAACAAGTGCCATAGAGAATGCGCAGGTTTCCTGCAAGTCTTTAGATTCCCAATTGACAGCATTTTACCTCAATCATGTTGCCTGGAAAATATGTGAACACCATTATATCACAATATTGATCATTGATAAATTTGAAATGGTGAGCTCCAGCAACAGACATGCATCCCATTCATATCATGGATCTCAATATGCCTAAGTAAAATAGAAGGGGATGAAATATTCCAGATCATCAATACATTTTTGTGGAAACTATTGAAAGTTTGCATTAAAGCAACCACCATCACTACAAGGAATAGCAAAATATTAATGTATCATTAAGATGAAGCTGCAGTAAAATAGATGGAGCCAATAACAAGGGCAAATTCATATTACAAATAGGGATTCAATAAAGTAGAATTCTTATTCCTGAATATTACAAAAGACAGTATACAAAATCAAGTGTTACTGTGTATTTAATTAAGCTAATATATCAATACAAACAAATGTTGCTCACTCTACAAAATAAAAAAAGAAAAATCAATACTTATACATTTTCAATGGTGTCTAGAAAGTTATTACATATGTATCACCATCATTTTACATGCACTTTTCATGCTGAAATGATTTGGATGGGTTGTCACAGCCTGTCACAGGTTGATTTGGAGTTACTACCTTTCTAGACAGGAGGACTGCATCTCACTCATATATTTTGCTTTAAGCTTTGTTTCTATGAATGGGTGCCATCCTATTACCAACCACTTTACAGATAGTACTGGCTGCATTTCATTGCAGCATCAGCACAAGAGAAGTTGTCATATCCTCAACTCGATAATATATTGGCAGAGACACGAGAACCTCTCCACATTGTCTCCTTGTTTGCCAATCACATTTTAGATTGTACTGAGAGTATTCTATCATGGCACCGTCACAAGTTAGGATGCTTTGTACCTCATAAAACTAAAGAGTTTTCACTAATATGTTCATTCACACAAGGCAATGTGACTAAGGTGAGTAGCAGAGAGAGTGATGATAGAAGAAACAAGATGGGTGAATGAACAAGAGTATTATGAAAGGAACAGAGTAATTGCATTGAGAGGATGTTTCAATAAGTGAGAAAGTGGTGGGTAGAGGAACAATTGTAAGGGTGTGTGGTAGATATCAATAACAAGAACCAACATTAAAAAAATTCATTTCAAGTGAACCTCTAAGTGATCACTTGAGTTATTAAAAATAGCAAAAATTTCCCTCAAATTACACCCTACCATCTTGAAAAAAAAAAAAAAAAAGGACACTGGCTGTTACAATACAAAACATACTATGTAAAAATAAAAGGTGGCTAGATTATAGCTGGAATTTCTTTGGTCTCCAGCATTAGGGTTGATATAGGAGAAAAATAACTCCTTTGTATAAAGTGATACAGAATATTATCAAATTCATCATCAAATTTCTGACACCTGAACATCTTCACTTCTCAATACTTGTGTAAGCTGCTAAGTAGAATATGAAGAAGGCGAAGTGTTCCAAACATCAAAAGTTAAGGTAAGGCTGTAGATATAGATGATACTGGCATGACAGCAAGTTTATTTTCCATACTCAACCTAACTATGGAGTAAATTCATGGATTTTAGCCATCAATGCAAATGTAATCTAATCAAAATACGTTACTTAGTGTGGTCAGTCCAAAGAGGCTATTATATAATTTCAATGTGAACAGGAAAAAAAAAAAGTGAGAGGGGGATTGACTGGACTATACTTTCAAATATATTTACATTCTCATCAGCAATGAATTACCCTACTCTTAACATACTTTAAACAAATTACATAATAGCAAAGATTTTTTTTTTTTTGTCTTTCTTAAATACATTTTCACAGAGTCAGTTAAGTTACTAAGAGTAGGGTAAGTAATTGCTGATGAGAACATAATCATGATTAAAACTATAGTTCAGGTGACCCCTCTTTTTCTATCTGCTGTAAAACTATATATATGACAGTTGTTGACAACTATCCAATGTATCTAATTATTTCTAATTAGTTTACACATACAATGATGGCTAAAAATTTATGTTTACCTTATAATAAACTTAATATATAGAAGAGAAATAAAAGACCAAATTGATAAATATTTATTTCACTACTTGATAAGGGGTTGTGGGAGCAAAAGAACTGCAATTATTTCACAGTCAGGGTACTAAATTCTACCTTGAAGTTCACAGATTTTTGAGAAAGTTACCTGTAATGGATTGTCAATATAGATTGGCATGGAAGAAAATTTATCTCAGATTGATTTTAATAATGTAGAATCTGGAGGTAATGACAGGATTTATGGACTTCTGTGACTAATTGAGAGATTTATCAATTAGAAAGTCGGAAAACAATAGGTTGGAAACCGCACTAGCAAACAAGAGCCAGTTTATCCTGTAAATATAATTATAATGACTCAAAGTATTAGGTTGGCAGCATCACAACCACCAACATTATCATTACCATTGATTTCATATCTGTTTGTTGTTGTCCATCACAGCACAAACTGACATGGACTGCAAGCTATCATCTCTCAATTCATTTCTATCATTCATCATTTCAATGATGAGGCTTAACATTTTAACAGATATGATCCAACTACTTTATTCCTGGCAACTAGTGGTATGTTTCACACAGCAAACTATTTCTATTGCCACCTCCACCACAACCAACATCACCACCATTATTACCACCATCTATTCTCATCATCTGACCACACAAACAGTTATCTCTCCTGCATATATTAACCCAATAGCTTTCACTACACACGCAACACACAAAACACATAAGTCCAATTCTCATGTTAGCCAACCAATAGATTGTTTAAGTCACTATCCTACAGTTTTTCAATACATTTCTGCTGCACAAATCAAACCAGCCATAGAAATATTCTCTGAATCAGCTGACTGTATACACAGCTCTTGTCTAGATATCACAACTTACCTATCACACCCCATGAACCACTACAGCCTCCAATAGCTTCTTCAATCCTATGTACTTTATCATGTCAGCTGCATCAGTGCTATTTGATGCCTTCCTATTGATTACTCATCAACCTATTTAACAGTCAACATCTATTTATTGTATTTCTAAAATAATACTGAGTAAATCACCCCACCATCCCACTTACTATAACTAAATTATATAGATGTGAATAGCACTGTTCACATCTAAATAATACAGATATGAAATAGGTTTATTTAAAGCTTCCTTTAACAAAAAGAGATCTATAATGCAACAAAATATTAATACTTCTTTTCAAATTCAAATGATGCCTCCTTGTTAGAAAAGAACTGCTTTGATTTCTTATTTTAATTGTATTCACCTTAACAAGAGAGCTATATCACTTAACCTTCTAAAAATAGAAGCCAAAGCTTTCTCAAATCATATCCTACCATCTATAAAAAAAAAGGAAGATCACATTGGAGAATGTAATCTCAGATATACTATGTGTAAATGAAAGATACAATGACCACTGTGGAGAGAAGAAACGATATGGGAAGTTGATATGTTGTCAAACTACCAACTAAAATTCTATCAAGTGACACTGCCATCTTAAATAAAAGAAACTAAATAGTGTAAACATATATACTAAGTCTGAATACAAGGTTTTTCATAATGTAAACAAGGCAGCATAGTTATAACAAGAACATATTCAACTATATCTTCAGGATCAGAGTTGGCTTTAGGATAAAAAACAAAAAACAAGAAAGTTCAAAGGTTCATATTCAGTCACTGTCACACTACAAGTATGTGACATGATACTTAATTTTCAATGGCTAGGAGTAGATGTCAGAGTGCTAAAGGAATCTGAAACAGTGCAAAACTGATAACTGTTTTGTTGGTTTATAATAATGTATTCAGTTTAAACTATGGATATACTTTGGACCTGTATGAAAACCCATATTGTACGAAGACCTATCCTTCAAACAATACATGAAGATGGTTTGGGGCCATGCAAAGGCAAAAGAAAAAAACAGAAAATATCAGATAACCAACTTATGTGGCATGAATTGAAAACTGCTGGATATATTGTTCTGTGAGCCTAAAGTGTTAAACATTCCAGTGTCACTTGGTAGGGCCTTTATTTTATTTTATAAATCTTGTTCTCTAAAAACATGTACCAGACGTTTTGAGGAACTTTATTCCTAATAAACTGGAGTCATATCAACAAAGAGGTTTATCCCTCATCTATCTGGCAAGAAGAAAAATCTAAAAAACAAAGCACCATCTATATGACATACTGGAAGTTCTATAGGAGACAGTAGCAACAGCTGTAACAGCCATAGGAGAAGTAGCAACAACTGAAGCAGAATGCTGTACATTTGATGAATGTTTTACCAGCTTACAGATAGATACCAGGTCAACTTGCTCTATATATACTGCACAAAAGACAAATCTTCAGTGGTGCCCCAACAACACAATATATTAGAGTTCAATGTGACCACCATTGCAAGCCATCTCCAACAGTTTCAAACTTGTCATTTCTCACAATATAAATATTTAAGAAACATTTTGGCAATGAGAACATCATCATCATCATCATCATCACCGTTTAACGTCCGCCTTCCATGCTAGCATGGGTTGGACGATTTGACTGAGGACTGGTGAAACCGGATGGCAACACCAGGCTCCAATCTAATTTGGCAGAGTTTCTACAGCTGGATGCCCTTCCTAACGCCAACCACTCAGAGAGTGTAGTGGGTGCTTTTACGTGTCACCCACACGAAAACGGCCACGCTCGAAATGGTGTCTTTTATGTGCCACCCACACAAGAGCCAGTCCAGGGGCACTGGCAACGATCCCGCTCGAAA
>NC_068985.1:106831103-106836103 GCF_001194135.2 Octopus bimaculoides
ATCGATCCCGCTCGAAAGATTTCATGTGTCTCCCGCATATGAGCCAGTCTATAGGCACTGGCAACGATCCCGCTCGAAACATTTCATGTGTCACCCGCACAAGAGCCAGTCCAGGGGCACTGGCAACGGTCTTGATCGAAAGATATCACGTGTCGCCCGCACATGAGCCAGTCCAGAGGCACTGGCAACGATCCCGGTCGAAAAACCTCATGTGTCACCCGCACAAAAGCCGGCCCAGGGGCACCGGCAACGATCTCGCTCGAAAGATTTCATGTGTCACCCATACACGAACCAGTCCAGGGGCACTGGCAACGATCCCGCTCGAAAGATTTCGATAGAAATAAAAATATGGGTTAGAATGATTTAGTATCAGACTGCTAGTGCTTGGTCCAAGAGTTCAAATCACACTATATGCATTTGAGTGTCTCAAAGCAAGATAATTCTAGATTTATCTCCATTTATCTCACCAAGAATAGCAGGGCGTTAGGGGAAGAAAATAACTGACAAACCAGCAGAGAAATAATGGTTGCTCTTCTGATTAATGGTGTTACATAAACTGAAAATTGTTAAATAAGACACCTCTTATTTGAAAAGTCTTTTTCTGAGAAAAAAATCAATTGGTGACAGACATACAACTTATCTAGAAAAACATTTGTTGCCTACTTTAATGATGTTTCATAGAATGAAGAAGATCAATTGAGATAGTTGACACTTTTCAGTTGTCTTTATATTCTGGCATGAAAAATGAATTTGTGCAAGAACTATCAGCAGTTCAGGAAAGATCTGGCAGTGAATTAGCAAATCCAAACATGCAACCTTTCTTAGAAGTAACGTTTCTAATAAGAAAACAAAACAGTAACTGAAGACATAGAGTGACTGCATATAATCTTGACTGTTTCTGGAAATATTTAATTTACTTGACAATCAACAAACTTTGCTAATTTTTAATCTGACCCTCAGCACAGTTTCCATAATGGGTTTCAAGTCTTTAATATATTGCGGTATCACAATGATAGGGCAGGTTTAGAATGGGTTCATAGTTACTTTGATTTGTAACAGGTTTGGGATAACATGTAAACAAATTGCTAATATGAGAAAAGAGGGACTGAAGAATTAACGTAGAATCTAAGGCAAGGGGTAGGCATATGACAGCAAGAAAAAAGATATGGACAGAATACCTGAGAATACTGCAGTAGCAACTGTAGAAGTACAATATGTCTATATATACATATATGGATGTAAGCTACAATGCAATCTGTTTTTCTTTTTACACATGTATGTGTGAGAGACAGTGACTATAGAGTATTGGTGACTGGAGTTGTTACCTACCATAAATCATCTAACAACTTTAGGCCATTGATTTATAAACCTTCATGAATTGAAAATTTTCAATTCATGTTGCACCCTACAGCAAATCACATAAGAGAAAGAAAATTTGCTGTAAAGAATTAAAGCTGCACTGAAATCTAAAGCAAGCACACCTGATAAACTGTAACAATTGACATTAAAACTATTATAGAGATCACCAATATTACTACTACTACTACTACTACTACTACTACTACTACTGCTGCTGCTGCTGCTGCTACAACTACTACTACTAATCCTATTATTATTATACATGATGTGGATGTGATACTACTATTGCACTTCCTGATGTTACAATTAATACAAATACTACTATTACTATTTACGTAACTAATAATGCTACTGTAACAGCTGTGCTATTGCTGCTACAATAATGAGAACAACAATAGGTAATTCATATGATAATATAGTGATAACATTGCAGCAAGACATGGTTACTACAGACCCAACATCAACATTAGGTAAGGTACAGAAAACAAAATAATTTCATTTCATTGAAATGTTGAGGATAGAATGAAAATCTGATGTAACTGGCATGGAATGATCAGTGACATGTAAAACTGTGTATGTGCATGTGTGTTGGGGTGTGTTTCGATATCATCTGTAAATTCATATATGTTTGAGTAATTCTCTCTTCCTCTAGTGTGTGTGTGTATCAACAAATTTATGGATGCATGAATGCATATATGCAAATGTGTATGTGACTGTGTGCATAAGTATATGTGTGTATATACCTAAATATAATAGATTAGTAGATAATTAGCTTTGGTGCTCTGATGGAAGTGATAACTACAACTATCTCGGTTCAAAAATATTGCATGGCGGAGAGAAAGAGAGGGAAGGAGAGAGAAAAGGTGCAGAGAGAGAGAGAGGGGGGGAGAAAGAGAGAGAAGGAGAGAACATGAAAAATTATGAATTACTAAAACACAACTCAAAAATGAGAAGCTTTCAGATGTTTAAGAGAGAGAGAGAGACAGAGAGAAGGAGAGGCAGAGAGAAAGTTGATGATCAATAGTGAATTAGTATGTAAATAGGACAGGGGAATTGGTTGAAAATAAACACTATGTTGGTGCTGTTGTAATTCTTGCTGCCATAATGAGGACAAGACGAGGAGAAGGAGGAGAATGTCAGTGATGTTTCACTGTTATTCTATGCCATTATGTCAATGTTATATTATTAAGAAGCTGCTACAACCAAGAATAGCAAAAGAAAGGTAGGTAGGTTAGTGGTTGGTTGGGTGGGTTGGCATTTGGGAAGGTGGGTAAGTAAATGGGTAGGATTGAAAGAAAACGGCTAGAATCTATTAAAATAGGTTTCAATTCAATACACGAGTAAATACCTACCAGCCTACATACACATCTATATATATATATATATATATATATATATATATATATATACATACACGAATATATATATTTATATATATATATATACACACACACACACACACATACATATGCACATATACACATACAAAGTACAAAGATCCACATACACACACACACATAAATACAAAATGTATGTGTGCATGTGAGTGTATGGATGTATATGTATCATATAACCTTGACTGCAGTCAGCAGTAAAGCTACACAAAGAACAGATAAGGAAGAAAGAGGGAGATCACATTGAAAGATTCTCATTAACTAAATCAAAATAACAACAAAAACATTTTCAAAATAAATAAATAAAAATATATTTGATGCGGCTGAAAAAAATTTTTTAAATAAAAAAAAAAACAAATGAAATAAAACAATACGAAACTTGCTATTAAAAGGCTGAGCTATATCATTTTTATCATTATTATACATATTTTGATTATCATCATTATTATTATCATCATAATTATTACTATTGTCATCATCATCATTTCTGTGTTTTATTTAAATTCTATACAAGCATAGCGATGAACAAATTGAAATCAGGCTTTGGGACTTAATATAATTTTTCTACAGCACTCATAAATGAATAAATGATATGCAAGTAATAAAATACAAATATACAAGCATGTATGTGTGTATGTAGGTATGTACACACATACATTCATGTGTCTGTGTATTATTTATTTGTGTATGTGTGTGTGTACATATATATAGTGAGAGAGAGAGAGAGAGAGAGAGAGAGAGAGAGAAAGAGTTAGGGAAAGAGTGTGAACACATATACATGTATGTATACATTGTAAATGCACAGACAAACATATATACATAGATATATATATTTTTGTATTAATGTTTAGCAGAAGTAACAGAGTGACTCAAGGTCTGAGAGTTTCATGCCATATATATATGTGTGTGTGTGTGTGTGTGTGTGTGTGTGTGTGTGTGTGTGTGTGCGTGTATGCATGAGTTATATGAGAACCACTTCAAGTTTCATGCTCAGATAGGGCAATATTCAGACAGACTTGTACAGGACCCAACAGTATTCAAGCTCTAATACAAAACTGGATAGTGCACAGTACACTATATAAGCTACTATCCAAGCATGAAACTTGAAGTAGCTCATGTAGAAGTCTTGTATTTGTTAAATGATATTTAACTCTTACTGAACCAAGTACTTTTTGCTTATCTTATTAACAGTCATACAATATATGTTTTTATGTGCTACTATTAGTTTCATGAGATGAAAGCATGCCAGGCAGTATTTTTCAACATGTCTGGTGTCTTAGCTCAATCTACAGGCTTTGCCCACATGGCATAACAAGCCAAAAAATAGGATGCGAGAAAAAGTGAGAAAAAGCAAGAAAGAAGTAGATATAATATGTGGAAGGCTGAAAAATTGAAAAAGAAAACAGAAAGAACTCTCCTCCTTTTGCTTCTTACTATTTTCTACTTCATTTTCCTATTTTTCAATCTTCTACCTGCTATATCATCCTATTGTCCTATTTTTAGCTTGTTATGCCATGTGAGTAGTGCCTGAAGATTGTGCTAAGGCACCAGACATGTTAAAAAATACTGTTTGGCATGCTTTCATCACATGAAACTAATAGTAGCACATAAAAACATATATTGTGTTTATTTATTTCTCACCAAATGGAATACTTTCTTGTTGATCTTACCATCATGGAACAGTACTGTGTATATATATATATATACACACACACACACATATGTACATACAGGGGTTGGACAAAATAACAGAAACACCTAGCGTCATAGCATAATTTTGAAATATCTATAAAACTGTCAAAAGCTTGTTTATTTTTATGTTTTTTGATTTATTATTAGTGTTGCTTAATATGTTTTGCTACAATTCTGTTTCTTTTCAGATATCATCAGAAAAAGATAATTAAAATTCATTAAAATGACAGATCTATTGGACTTTCAATGAGGTTAAATTGCTGGTGCTTGTATCGCAAGCACTAGCATAACGAAAACAGCCGAAATGTTTGGTGTATCAAGAAGTACTGTCTTGAAAGTAATGACAGCCTTTGAGAAAGAGGGAATAACCTCCTTGTCGAAACAAAACTACAGAAGAAAACCAAAACTTTCAGATAGGGACAGTCAGACACTAACACGAATTGTTAGAAAGAATCACAAAAGTACTGCTCCCAAAGTTACTGCAGAGCTTAATGACCACCTCAAGAACCCAGTTTCCACAAAAACTGTTTGCTGGGAGCTGCACAAAGCCGGATT
>NC_068985.1:106837795-106838867 GCF_001194135.2 Octopus bimaculoides
TATATATATATATATATATATATATATATATATATATATGAATGTGTGTATGTAGGAACATTTTGATGTCAATCAAATCCAATGATGAGCATCTTTTTCAATTATGATTTTTTGATAACAGTACACCTACTTCTTTGGTAATTGTGCTTCTTAAAGAGCAGCATTAAGAGAGGCATCACCTGAATGAGTGACCAAACAGCTATTACTGCTAATGACAGAGTTACACCTGTGGTGTAATCTTAAGAAGCAAATAAGCTGTATATGGTGGTATATCATCTCTGCAAATGCATGTGGTGCCTCAACAGCTGGAAAGGCAATGACTATTCAAAATCTAAGATCCATGATCAATATTGAGAGAAAAGAAACCAGCATAACACAATTTTATAATGGTATTAGGAGAAACATATAGATTCAGTGACAAGGATAGCACAAAATGATTGGTACCTCTCAGATACAAGGCCAGCCAGAAATCTAATCAGTCACAAACTATCAAAAAGCTGGCTGTGACATCATGTTTACTCACAGGATGTACATTAAATTTTGCCAGCCTGAATTCACCCATAAAGCAACAGGGTGATGCAGATATCCTGCCACAGGTAAAAATCCTATCTACACACCTCTTAAACAAATGTTCTGAGAGGAATTAGTATCCATCACCCCTAAAGTGAACTTAAAGTGCACATGTTCACTATCTAAAGTAATTCTATGGTTCAGTACACTATTGCTAGGTAGTCATTTACACTTAACTGGATTGAACTTTGCTATTGAGTTTATTTGTTTTTATTTTATTTTCCCTGCTGATTTTTAAGCTACACTTTTCAACAGGGTAACTAACCGGAATGCCTTTTAGTCAACAATTCAACCATGGAACAAATTGTACTTGATTACATATTGTCAAAAGCACACAGAGACCCAGTGCTACACACATGCACACACACACACACACACACCTCTAGAGTGTGTGTGTAAGTGTGTGCATTTATATACTGATACATATATTTGATATAGAGGTTTGTGTGTGTGTGTGTGTGTGTATGTATATATATATATATATATATATATATATATATAT
>NC_068985.1:106839238-106846428 GCF_001194135.2 Octopus bimaculoides
ATATATGGGAGTAAATGCACTAAGCAGTGTTTACGTATAATCACAATTTAGGCTAGTTGAAATATGTTTGTCACATATTTCAACTGCTATACACACACTGCTATACATATACACATAAATATATATATACATACACCTACATACTTGTACACACACAAAGACAACCACACCCATTGTATATGGCTGTATGTACATGTGTATGTATACATGCATGTGTGTGTATATATACATGCGTGTAGGTGTACATGTGCGTATGTGTATTTATATGCATGCATGTATGTATGTATGTATGTATGTATGTATGTATGTATGTATGTATGTATGAGAATGCATAATAGATGGAACATACACAAAAACAGCATTAATCAGCTTGGCATCTTTGCAATTTTGACACCTTAGGGAGTACTGTTACTCTAGTGGGGTCAACAATCGTCAGATTGTTAGGACATTGATAGAGTAGAGACAAGAAAAAAAAGACAAGAGAACAAATAGACATAGTAAACAGGGACAGAGAAAACAGAAAAACATGAAAAAAATACATGGTTAGCAACAAGGGTGGAAAAAAGAATAGCATCTAGTCTTCTATGGTAAAGATGAAACAAAACAACATAAGACAATAATGCAACAAGTGAATAAACGATTAGGTGCTTGGTCTTAGTCCACTGACAAAAAAATGACTTAGAGAAGAGAAATTAGCAATCACTAATGGAATTGATATTAGAAAGATAGATAGGTAGATATCTGGCCATAGCAGTAACAGAAGGAAATTGCAAAATGGGAATGGAAAGAGAAGTGAGTAGAGAGAAGTGACACAACAGAAAGAGGAGGGAGGGGGAAAAGAATAAGGTCACTGCTATTTAAGTGGTATAGCCCAATGCACAAAAACGTAGAAAATCTCTTGTGAGAAAGTTGATGAGGGGTTATAATTTGATTTCATTCATCAATTATGTTCTCATCATTTATACCTAATTTCTTCCATATATGATGCCAACACAAGCAACCTCCTTTTGATACATGCTCCTATATGAGTGTGTGTGTGCACAGATATGTGTATACATATATATGCATGTGTGTGCACATGCACATACATCCACACAAAGTGGATTTGTAGAGTGCAGAACATCACCACAAGTGTTGGTACCTTAATGGGTGCACACAGTAGGCTTTGTAAAGTAATTGGCAAATGAGTGAATATGGAGGTGGAGGAATGCCTTAGCTTGTTGAGAGCATGACCACTTCTCTAGTGCTGATGCCATGAAATGATTAGGGATAGAAAAAGCAGCCAGCCATTGAAACTAAATCAAAGCTGAAACACAGTGAGATGTGGCCCAACTCACATACTGGGGAGAACTCCAAACAAAAATCCTGACAGTGGTAATGTATCCAATCAATGTACATAAAAGCATATCTATGATAATGATGATATATATAAGCTTTAGATTTGCAATGAAACTAACACAGAAGACAAAATAATAAACAATGTATATGGCACAGGAGTGGCAGTGTGGTAAGTAGCTTGCTTACCAACCACAT
The DNA here is from genome assembly GCF_001194135.2 of Octopus bimaculoides. Taxonomy (NCBI): domain Eukaryota; kingdom Metazoa; phylum Mollusca; class Cephalopoda; order Octopoda; family Octopodidae; genus Octopus; species Octopus bimaculoides. The sequence goes on from NC_068985.1 coordinate 106,840,772, forward strand.
GGTTCCAGGTTCATTACCACTGCGCGGCACCTTGGGCAAGTGTCTTCTACTATAGGCTTGGGCCGACCAAAGCCTTGTGAGTGGATTTGGTAGACGGAACTTGAAAGAAGCCCGTCGTATATATGTATATATGTGTGTGTGTGTGTGTCTGTGTTTGTCCCCCCAACATTGCTTGACAACCGATGGTGGTGTGTTTACATCCCCATAACTTAGCGGTTTGGCAAAAGAGACCGATAGAATAAGTACTAGGCTTCCAAAGAATAAGTCCTGGGGTCGATTTGCTTGACTAAAAGGTGGTGCTCCAGCATGGCCGCAGTTAAATGACTGAAACAAGTAAAAGAGTAAAATTACTCTTAGTATAACGCTCAATTAAAGATTAAGAAAGTGGAAGTGTCTTAGATATTTCAAGCTTAAGCTCTTCTTCGGAAACTTAAAAGAAGAAAAGAAAAATGAAAGCAATGAAAAAGTATGTGGTGTTCAGCACCATGTCATGTTGAAAATGGCAGTTTGAATGATTAGAAGTGACCTAGAAGGAATGAGGCTTCATTTATGTAAAAACAACAGTGGAAGTATTTGCATGCATACTATGTATGTGTGTGTGTATACATTCTTTTATTCTTTTACTAGTTTCAGTCATTTGGCTGTGGCTATGCTGGGCTTTAAGAACTAGTATGTACAGGTGTATAGTTATGATGTAATGCACACTTATGCATGTCTATATTGTTAGCAGTGTAAGTCTTTATTTGAATGTAATTTTCGAAGTTAATAATGTCTATACAGTCTATATATGCACACACACTTAGGGAAGGTACATGTGTCCATGTGCATCATTGCTATGTACATGTAGGTTTGTTTCACTGTTATTGTGTGTATGCATTTTGTTGTGCTGAGGCTATTATTGTATTGCAATGTGTGTTGGTAGAGCCTTCTGCATTTGAATGTGTGTGCAGTATGTATAATCATGAGTCTATTGTATGTGTATGAATAGTAAAAGAGTGCTAGAAGCACAGGTGAAGGGGTTGGTTATATGAAAGGAGTGGTGGTTGGACTTGGTGAGGAGGACCACCCTTCTCATCAGGTGAGAAAAGATGATCTAGTGGGGTTAGAGCAAGGGAAAGAGCTACAAATGAGTAAGTAACATATATTACATGCATGTTTAAAAAAGGGCAGCTGTGGGAAGAGGTGAGATTGAACTGTAGGGTTTCGAATGAGCAAATGATAGTGCACTGACGTGATAGTAGATGAGAGGGAAAGAAAGATTTTATTTTATTTACACAAAATGTCAGGTTGGTTGTAGGTACTGGATTACAGGATATATGGACATGAGATCAAACTTTGGTACACACATTATGTTCCACAAGATATCTTTATATTTGTCATGTGAAATATATTGATGCATCCTACACCATGAGTGGGCTTTCAAGAGTTATATTTAGTACCAATTTCAGAGCATTAAATAGAATAGGGGAATCATAGGTAATATTCCACAGTAGCTAGGTTGAATGAAATGATGCAAGAATAAAGTGTTCTACCTAGAAACATAATGAAACACTTACAGTAGTCTTAAACACATGACCTTTGACTTCATGGTTGAATGGTTTAGAAAGGCAATTTGGTCATAAAATTCACTTACTTAACAGTAATGAAAATGTCAAAATTTATACCAACCAATTTCACCCATGGTACAAGCACAGAAAGAAAGTGTATGCAAAACAAACAAAAATGCTTGTAAAGCATTACAATATAAATCAATATATATATTAATAAACAAAAACCAACAGACTTCATTTTGTAATTGATAAGGATTAGCATAATATACTAATTATGAGCATCAAACAAACAAATTTTAAAAGGTTATGATTGTTGTTCAGTTTCATATAATCCTTTGTTTTTAGCTCAGTACATCAGTTATACAATGCTCAAACCACTCACAGTGGTGAGCACAATCACTTCAATGGCACCTCTTTACAGATCAGTGGACTGGGCTAGCAAAGGCTTTAAAAATTTAGGTCATGGTTACTAAATAGCAGTAGTGATAGTATCTAATTTGTGAACATTTTGGCTGATAGTTGCTGATTAACTAACATTCTCTTGAGTTGGCCAATTCTAATATTTTCACCTTTAATATCCATCCATTCAGAAGTAACAGGAGAAATTTATTGAACTTGAACTAATGCATGTATCTTTGATAATAATTGTGGTTATTGTTTTTATCTTCTCTAAATAATTGTCAGAGTTGGGTGGGAATAGTCTATTTTTACTCATAGTTGAATTCTCTTTTGAAATTGATCTCAGCTGGGAATGGTTTAACAAATCTTTTTCACAAATATTAACTTATATTGATCACCAACTTAATGATTTTCAATTGCTTTAGGCATGGCTTGATAAGATTAAGAATAATAATAAAACGGATTAAGTCTACAATTCTGAAAAATAATTGGCTGGGATTATTATTTTCAGAGAGAGGTGTGTTGGTTGTTTTGTTCAATTTCTGGTGGTTATTGTTGTTGTTGGGTAACCCATGTCTATTCAGTTTCCATAGAGCTGAGCGAATTTAAAGGTTAAGTGCAACACACAAATCTTAAACTTCAAACAGGCAAAACTTCAGTCTAATCTATACAGTAATTAATACATATGTATGCAACATCTGTGGTACAGGATGACACTCAGTGTATAATACATCTGTTTTGTTCTTGAATGATTGAACCTGGTAAGATTTGTAAGCAGAGAAATGCAAAAAAGGCTCAGTCAGTTTATGGGAGTTTTGATTTCTTTTCATACTTAATGGAAGTAGTTGGCAACACAGTCTCAACCTATTGTGCTATAACAATGTTTTATCCAGCTGATACATTCAAAGAAACAAACCAGCTTTTGTACTTCCAGGTGGAATGAGGACACAAGCTATAAAAAGTGATATATATATCAGGGCAATGAATCCCTCAGAGAAGATGTCAAGGAGCCAGGATCATTGGCGATAATACAGTTTTTGAGACCACCCAACTCAGTGAAATGAAGCGAAAAAAGGACCAGAAAAGTAGAAGGCATTAGGAAGGGAATCCAGCTGTAGAAAACATGCCATAGTAGACAGTAGAGCACAATGCGGTCTTTAAACTTATTGATTCTTGTCAAACTACACTAGCATGGACTATGGCTATTAAATAACAATGATAATGATTTTATATACAGACGTGTGTGTGTGTGTGTGTGTGTGTGTGTGTGTGCGTGTGCGTGTGTGTGTGCACACAAAGACTGAAATGTTTGAGCAAGACATGTCCTCCCAATTCATTAGATTCAGTCAAACTGTCCAACCTGAACCAGCATGGAAAACAGGCATGAAAATCATTAGTTTATGTGTATGTGTGTGTGTGTGGTTAAGCTGTTTGCTTCTTAAGCACATTGGGCAAATCTTTTAGTACAGCCCCAGGCTGACCAAAACCTTAAGTGAATTTGACAGATGTAAGCTGAAAGAAGCACATGTAAATGTGTGTGTGAAAGAGAGAGAGAGAGAGAGAGAGAGAGTGTCCTAGTGTCTTTTTACATTTGTTTTTCTACAAAAATAATAATTCTACCACTATTTTCTCTACTATTAATCAATAATCTTTAATTCTCCTTCCATCTCAGTAATAATAATAATAATAATAATTTCTTGACAACAGCTCAATATATCCAACACATCTGCTGCTGAGATTGGCTTTTTGAATCACTTAGTATCTTCAATCAAAAGTCATGGCAGACTATCAATGTAAAAATTTAAGGCCACCATCTCTAGTTTATACCTCACTAATATGAACAATGCAGCAAATTGCAGCAACAAAGCCACACACATGTCTGAAATGAAATAGTATGTGCCTGTTGCGATCCATCAGAGGATCATTATAGAACTTTGTTGATATGCTGCAATCCTGTCCCCTGATAAAGCACACAGCTTGCATGTCCTCAAATTTCACTGCATATTCTTTAGCACAATGAATGTATCCTGTGGGCATTTGAATAGCAAATCATTACAAACATACATACAGCAGATAATTATTCTAAGAAGGAAACCATTTTAAATACTGACTTCAATAAGTTATGCATTTATAATTATGGAAAGTTTTGCTTTCATAATTATGCAAACCTGAATTAATATACTTACAGTAGCTTTGATATCAAATATATTACCTCATTCATTTGTCTCAGCTGAAAGGTACTAAAAAAGTGTCATTTAAAGTCACAAATGTTTCACTGTCTGGTCACCTGCTCTATTGCTGTTCTGCCAAAGGTCAATTTTCTGTGCTATGTTTCATATGAGGAAAGAAGTTAGGTTTCAGATGTAAGTTTTCAGGAAATTTGTTCTGTAGCCAAAATATTCAACATATGCCAAATACCTGAGTTTTGAGTATTCATATAATGTTTTCCTGTTCAAACTCTTCACCATAATTATTCCATATCAGTTCAGTAAGTTCTATCTACTTTTGCTTTTTTCTTTTTTTAGAAATTATTCTTTCCCCACCCACATTTTTCAGGTTTTCTCCAGTCTTTTTTTGAATGAATGAAAGCAATATTTTTGAAACATTGTTTTATTTATTTATGCCCATAAAAGAAATCATCACTATTATTACGGTTTGAACAGTTTCATCTTATTTTCAGCTCTCTATGCATGTGAGGTGTGTGAAGCATTATCTTTGAGGATGGAGAGTTGCTTTTGCATGCTACATATTTGGTTTGTTGTGAGGGTTTGTTTCATTGTTTCTACTGTTATACTCTAGTGTTTTACCTGTTTGTAGTGTAGAATATGTGCCACGTAAGTACAATTCTAGCAAACTAAGTAACCAAGGTGAAGATCATTTGTAGGTTCAGTTAAAGCCTCTTCTATTGACATATTTTATCATAGTAGTAATACATGGTGTAAACACTATGGAACAGTTGTAACTCTAAGTGAAATAAATGAATTATATAGCCTGAATAAAATAAATATAAATGCAGGATAAGCAAAACATGTCTTTTAAGGGCCAGTACTTCATACCAGTTTAAGGCATGAAGATAAATCTTCTAGAGAGTATGCCAATCTATTAAAAGTAATACTTCCAGACAGTATTTATTTCCAAGAACAAAATTCCTGAAGTGAGTCTAAATACACAGCCTCTGACAGCATACTTCGCTTTGCTTTCAGTTATATTACAAATTCTTGGAAGATCTTTTAAAGAAAATTTAGATTTTCTCACCATACCAAACAAATTAGAGTTGAGGTACACTACAAGTGGTTGCACACTAAAGTCACAACTGGTCTGGTGCACTTCACCCACAACAAAATAATCTGGTACATAAGAATCACAACTTGTAAACACACCACATTCACCAAAATTCACTGAATTTAAATTACTACCTCACATCACTCATATTCCTATTGTCTCATCTTTCTCTCCTCTAACACATACACTGTTAATGACTACCAAAAATAGGTCCATTTACATTTATGAACTTCCGCTACAATATATCACCATAATCTGTATATAGAATCTAAAGATTTCTTTCTGTATATCTATAGCTTATACCTTTATTTCTCGGTTGTATTATTCAGATGTGTGTGTGTGCGTGTGTGAGAGAGAGAGAGAGAGAGAGAGAGAGAGAGAGAGAGAGAGAGAGAGAGAGAGAGAGAGAGAGAGAGAGAGAGAGAG
>NC_068985.1:106846593-106853721 GCF_001194135.2 Octopus bimaculoides
TATATATATATATATATATATATATATATATATATATATATATCAAGGGTGGCTCTGGACTCAAATATCATTTTCCTCTCATGGTAAAACTGTCAACTAACAGTGAGAACTGTAGTTAGTTTACAGGAATAATAATCTTGTTGCTGCATAATGCACCCTAATTAGTCTGTATAGTTAAGAAATTGAAAAATAGGAAGCATATAACTCACTTTTTTATATGCAATGCTTTAATATCTGTTTTTATTAGTACCAAGATCAGTTTTGATCTATGATCAAAGAAGCTGTAGTCATGAATATCATATCTTTTATTCAAACGTTATCCAACATTTCTTTCTCTTTTTAAGACATTAGGGAGTAATTTGAAGGATGTTTGGTAGCTATTTCTTACATGTTGTGTAACACATACCTATTCATTTCTTTGTTGGTTCATTTAGTTAATATATAACACAGAGTATAAACTGCATGTGCTATATTAAGTATATAGTATATCTGTGTTGTTTAGGTCCTTATATCTGATGCTGCAGATCTATGATCAAAAGCACTCTGGCTATGATGTTCAGGGATTTTTTTCTTCAAACAGTGAATCTAGGAGTGCATTATTTAATGTGTTCTTTTTATTTTTTTAAAACCAAAGTGTTCCAAGAAAGATTTTGCTTATGTTTCTAGTAGGTTGAGTACAGGCTTGTACAGGCTTCCTCACTGACTCATTTAATGTCTATTTTCCAATACTGGCATGAAGCAGACAAGATCATGATAAAGTAGTGTGTCACTATATATGTTTCTTAATCTTGCATCCACTCCATCCATATGAGAATATATATTTCTATGTAACTAATTTCTAAATGACACATGATATCAATATCTTACAGCTAATTGAGATGTGTGGAGTAAAAAAAATTTTGAGAAGGGGGTAAAAAAAAAAATATTAAAACACTGAAGGTTCTAAAACATTGATGATCAGATAAATATCACCTCACCTTTAATAGCAAAATGCTATTGTCAGAGATGGAATATGATTTGTACTTGGTATACTGCATCTTGAAATTTTAGCTCATATGATAATATACATACATACAAACAAACAAACTAGTAACTCAGGAAGTTGTAGAGCTGCAGGCTATTAGCAATCACTGAGAGAAAGAAAAAAATGGGGGTGGAGATGGTGAGAAGTGGGATGAAACGAGGTTGATCATTGATCAATACTATTGTAAATGAAGTAGCTTCTCATCAGTTTAGAAAAAAATCATTTTGTTAAATTGCACCAGTGACCTGATTGGTGACATGAGATGAAAATTACTTGTTGCTCTTATTTAATGCTTACTAATATTTCTTTTTTAAATTATTCTCTTCAGTAGTTTGGTAAGTAGAGTTTCTCCCGAAAACAAATTACAGTTATTAGTGGTAGGCTAACTAGGAAATCTATTTTCATTAATAATAATGATAATCAACAGTTACAGTAATAAACTGCTTCGAAAAACAAACAGCAACAGAAAAACAAAAAACATCAGAAACAGTGTGTGTAATAATTCTATCAACAACTATTTTAAAACAAATTAATATATATATATTAAACTGCTATAAGCAAATCTAAATATCTTCAATTTAGTTTTAATATTTTTGACAACTGTTAAAATATCAATCATTGATTTCTTCTGCACCTAGACATATACTGGGAATTGATAGGACAGAGTTCAAGTGAGCTAGCTAGACAATTGCTGATAGGAGATAATAGATGTTTATGATAGTACATAAGGTAGGCATTGTGGTAGTCAGGATGGTAGGTAATGGTGGTAGATGGTAACATTTGGTAGTGGTGATAGTCAACATTGGTTGCTAAAGAAAATTTGATATATTAGAGGCTTAATTTCACTGTAATGCAAACAGGTTCAATTTCAGTTGACTGTAACAATTTTACTTCATGTATCTGAACGGTTTAAGTTAATTTGTCAGTAAGATTGTTTTAACTGTTTTAATTTTGGTTACATTTCCCTTCAACTACACACTACACACCAGAACTGAGCTAACTCTACAACCATAAGGTTAAAACTTATGAGTATCATTGCACTTCATTCTATTGAAATAGCTTTTTGCTGGGCTAATGAGTTACTTAACCTGCTAGAAATGGCTGTTAAATCTTCTTCAAATAGTTCCTTTCCAACTTAAAAATGGTGGTGATGGTCACAGCTTGAATGACTTGAACCATAGGTCTGCTGAACTGAGCTGGCCTAGGACTAATTAAGAACAAAATGTAGTTATGGATTATGCCATTAACAGCTTAAACTTCACTAATCAATCAAATGTTGCTGAAAGACCATAAATCAAGGTTAAAATTACAACTGAATCAATAAACTACATTTCCATTGTGAATTAGAGTAAATGTTATGAAATAAAAGATTGTTTTATTTCTTAGATAGATACTCTTTTATTGCTTCTAGTCAATTGATAACGGCCATAATGGAGCACTGTCATTATTTGATAGCATTTCACTTTTAAAACAAGAAAGAATTTGAATCTAAAATCAGATCAAACACCAGTGTTTTTTTCCATCTTTCTTTCTTTGGCTATAATGTACTATAAAACATATCTATAGAATTTTTTTAGCCAGCACTATGAATTGCAACAATTGTAGACAATATCTGTACAGTACGTGTGTAGTCAGAAAATGGAGGAATAGTTATAAGTACATTTCAACATATTTTGGAGTAAATTGTCAACAGTTGTGTATCACCTTTAAATATTCATGGACACATTGCTTATAAACCTATTAGAAGTTGAAGTAAACTGATAGACCAATTTGCATATTTAACATTTTCTTAGCAGCAAACCTCTGTGGGTATTTATATATATATATATATATATATATATATATATCATTGCTATCACACTGGTGTGATGTGTAGATGTGGTGGGTGGAAGGCACAATGAAAAAGACTATGTAGAAATTCTATATTGTGTACTCAACACAAACTACAGGCCAACAAAAATTACCAATGGATCACATGCAGGACAGCAGAAAGAACTGGTTTCACAAGTAAGAGATGCAATTGTAAGTTTACAGTAACAGTACCTATGTAATTAATTCTTTCAAGAAGGCTCCCTAAAAGTCATTGAGAATTTTTATTATATGGGTGACAAGGTAATCTAATTAGCAATGAAGGTGGATGTTGTGAAAGCATAGAGGCCAGTATAAGGATGGGGTGGAAAAAGTTCAGCTCTGTTGGCAATGAATGGCATTCCTTTCCAAGTGCAGGGTAGATTCTATGATGGTTGTGTATGAAGTGTGACATAGAATGTTAGTGTAACACAGACATTGAATATGGAGGGTGTGCAAACATTGGAAAGAAATAAAGTGAAAATATTTCGATAGATGTGTAACAACAATATCCAAGAATAACAAAACACAGATAAAATAGAAAAAGAAATGGACATTACAAAAATTAGTTTTAAAGTGCTAAGAGGAGACTGTATGGATAGGTGATGTGTATGAACAATGACAGTTGAATGAAGAAGTGCCATATTCAAGGAGCCTGCACAAGAGAAATCTCTGTTGATTCACTGAGAAGCAATAAATTACAGAACTCAATATGTAACTGTGGAGTATTCTTCAACAATTTATGACTGAAAGGCTCATAATTTTAGTATGTACATGAAAGAAAGACGCACAGAGAAAGTGAAATACAGCAAAAATATTTAGTGAAAGATCTGTTCAACTCATGCAAGAATGGAAAAACAGATGTAAAACGATACATCTTTTTTGGTGTGTGTCTGTCTGTATACAGATACATATGCTCACACATAAAAATACATGCAATACACATACATGCACACACACACAATTCCATTATAACAAATCTAAGGACAGTTTTTGCACATGCACTAAAAAATATGTAAATCTTAATGGTGATGCCAGACAGATAATCATCATCCTAATCATCATCATTTAATGTCTGTTTTACATGCTGGCATGGGTAAGATGGTTTGATAGCAACTGACAAATCAGAATACTACACCAAGCTCTATTGTCTGCTTTGGAATAACTGTTGGATGCCCTTCCTAACACCAACCACTTTACAATATGAAACAAAATAACAAAACAAAATTAATAAATATAGTCTATAAAGAAGCACCTCTATGTTTGTCTACTTAGCAATATGCAGTTCATTCATCTGACATTATTGGAGTAACTAGTAGTTCTCTATCAGAGGTACTAATTTGCATTTTTTTTCTTTTTCTTTTTGTATCCAGAACAGGTATAATGAAGTATTTCCTTGAAGGTATTCCACTTTTCTCAATCATACTATTCTATGCATTCTTACACATGGCAACAGAAGTAGATATTGCAATTTTTCATTAATTGCATTCATTGACCTTGCTAGTGCCACATAAAAAGCACCCAGTACACTCTGTAAAGTGGTTGGTGTTAGGAAGGGCATACAGCCTTAGAGACAATGCCAAAGTGGCTATCACACTATAATTCCAATAATGTCTTTATTTATTCATACTGTTTACTTTATTTTGATTTTTAGTCTCTAATTGGATTGACAGTTGAGTTTTAAAATAACTCTTACTCAGCAATAACAACACAGCAGAAACATGCTCCTGTACACACTGTTCAACTAGTTCAGTGAATGAGCTCTTATACAGGGTCTAGCCAGTATGTCTGAAAATAAACATTACTTACTAATCAACTCAGCTATGCATGTAAAGCTACATATATTAGATCAACAGAAGCAGGTTCACCATAGAACCTTGAAGCATTCCTATAAAGCAATACCACCCAACACTGACTAGCATGTGGAAGAAACGTCATCAAAGGTCTTAACTGAAATAAAATCACAATAAACCAAATAACTGAAACACACTCCATTAGGAAATTTAAACCTATCATGAATGACTAGGGCAAGCTTGGCACATAGCAACTTGTACAGACACCATATCTGATGAAAGATTTTTAAATCCAAAAAGATTCACTACACATGAATTACAACATGCTCAACAACAAAGCTCAGCTTACAATTATTTGTGAAGTTTATTTAATTTAACTGAACTCTCTATTTATCAATATGTCTATCTTTCTCAGTAACCCTCTAACATTCCCTTTACTTATCTCTACCACCTATTCATTTATCTACACACACACACATATATATATTACATCCATATATTTATCCAGTCATCTATTTATCTAGCAATGTTTTGCATTTCTCTCGCTGTGAAGGCCTACCTTCTACGTCACCTTGTTTAGCAACATGGTTTAGCATTAAAATCTAAAACAACTCTTATTGTCTATCAAACTATTCTGATGGAAGTTTTTGGATAACCCACTATTTAGTTGATATCAGCCTTTCCACAATGCTAATTAAAATCTTAGTTGTTATAGATGCATACCTACATATATATATATATATATATATATATATATATATATATATATATATATGTATAATGCTTTATGATATCCCATCTATTAGCTACTATTATTCTATTATAACATTAATATGGAGAAAGCCTTCAGCAGAGTACCCCACTGTGTGATAAGATGAGCACTGAGGAGGCTAAGGATAGAAGAGTGGCTGGTGAAAGCTCTACAGGCCATGTACAAAGACGCTGTCAGCACTAGCATAACTAGAAAATAACAATATGATGTTCACAGCTGAAATACTTTACATCATAGATCTACCGAATCAGACCCAGCCCAGTGTTAGACTGAAGCATAGCAGTTGGTCTCTTTGTGCAGAGATAATATCAGTATATAGTTGAAGAACAATAATAAATACATCTGTTGATTTTTTTTACTTCTAATTTTAATATCTAATGTCAATGAAATGAATCATGTTGGTACATTTATAAGAAGGATGAAGTATTAAATACGCTTTTTTTTAACAATACTTTCAGCTTTAGCTGTTTCTGTAGCCAATGTCTTATACAGTGCACATTTATCTAATGCTGGTACGATGACAGTACCTCAGACAACATAGAGTTCTAACAGATATAACCACATTATAAATAAATAAATAACAGAAATATTCCAAATTTGCTGCTTATTTCAGTGATACCAAGACTGTTTACAAGCACATGAGATTCTTGATGGATAATAACAATTAAGAACAAAGAAAGAAATAGAGATACTTGATGTGTGAGCAATTACTTAAAATAGAGATCTATTTCATCACCATAGATATGTTAATTATACCATGTATGTATTATGTAACATAAGTAATGTATGTTGGCATGTGTGTATGTATGCAAATGAGTGTTTAGATATATATACATATACATAGACACATGTATGCATGTGTGTGTGTGTGTGTGTGTGTGTGTGTGTGTGTGTGTATATATATATATATATATATATATATATATATATAAATATATATATGTATGTATACATATATATGTATGTATGTTAGGGGTTCACCAAAGATCAGTCCTCAGCCCCGTCTTGTTCATTATAACCTTCCAACCAATAATAGAGGAATTTAAGACAAGCTGCCCCTGGCAGCTGATGACTTCGCTCAAATAGCCGAGACACTGCCAGAACTAGAGATGAAGTTAAGGGCAAGGAAGCAAGGTCTAGAATCGAAGGGCCTTAGGGTTAACATAGCAAAAACCAAAATCTTAGTAAGTAGGAAGGCTGTCAAATCACAAACCCCTTCAAGTAGATGGCCCTGCTTGATCTGTAGAAAAGGCATGGGTAGAAACTCCATACAATGTACTTGGTGTAAGCTATGGACACATAAAAGGCGCAGCAATATCAAAGGAAGGTTAACCAGGAATTTATTTTTTTCATGTGTGGCAGATGCACAGGGGCAATAAACACTGATGATGTACAGAAAATAGATTCTATCACATGCTAGGGGAAGAAACTAGAAGTAGTTAATAGCTTCTGCTACCTAGGCGACTGAGTCTGTAGTGGGTGTGGTTGCTCTGAGAGTGTAGCAGCTAGAATAAGAATAGCCTGGGTAAAGTTCAGGAGCTACTACCGATGCTGGTAACTAAGGGCCTCTCACTCAGGATAAAAGGTAGACTGTATGATGCATGTGTGCGAACTGCCATGCTACATGGCAGTGAAACATGGGCCATGACTGCTGAGGACATGCGTAGGCTTGAAAGAAATGAAGCTAGTAT
>NC_068985.1:106853731-106865809 GCF_001194135.2 Octopus bimaculoides
TGCCATGCTACATGGCAGTGAAACATGGGCCATGACTGCTGAGGACATGCGTAGGCTTGAAAGAAATGAAGCTAGTATGATCCGCAGGATGTGTAATGTCAGTGTGCATACATGACAGTGTAAGTACCATGAGAGAAAATTTAGGCATAAGAAGCATCAAATGTGGTGTGCAAGAGAGACGACTGCGCTGGTATGGTCATGTGCTACATATGGATGAGGACATCTGTGTGAGGAAGTGCCACTCCTTAACTGTGGAAGGAATCTGTGGAGGAGGTAGACCCAGGAAGACGCGGGATGAGGTGGTGGAACATGATCTTCGAACATTGGGCCTCAAAGAAGCAATGACAACCACTTTGAGAGTGTAGTGGGTGCTTTTTACGTACCACTGGCATGAGGGCCAGTCAGGCAGTACTGGCAACGACCATGCTTGAATGTTGTTTTTCATATGGATGATGATGATGATGATGATATTTATAGCACCATCATGATTCAATGTCCACTTTTCTATGCTTGCACATCTGAGACGAAATTTGTTAAGGCATATTTTCTACAGCTGGATGCTCTTCCTACCACTAACCCTCATCTGTCTAGAGATAATGTAATATTTCTATCTAACCATACATATTTTTCATAGAACTGGAAAGAAGCAACATTGATTATATGACAGTGGTGCCATTCACAACTATCGTGTAATGTCAAGACAAAGTTACATACTAAAACACAAATATGAATAGACAAACATATATGCATACACATACAAGCATAAACACATATTCACATACATTTATATATATATACATACATGTATATGCATGTGTGTGTGTGTGTGTGTGTGTGTGTGTTATGTATGCATTTGTATAAATATATGTGCATATATAACTTTTGTGTCTGTGCATAAAAGTTATTTGTTCTTTTAAATTTGTCACCATAGAGTGCGGCAGCTGATATAGTTACAAATGAATTTGAGCCATACACCAACATGTCAAGCTACCACTGCCATCAATTCTCCTATTAAATATCAGAGGCCAGTTACAGTTCAACAACAGAAACAAAATTTCATGCCTGAGAGATCTTCCTATATATAATCAAGCAATATGCTTAACCCTTACTGAAACATGTTATTTTAAGAAATAAACGATGCAGAAATACACATATCAAAGTAAGTTGGGTTTTGTGCAGTCAAGAAAGAAAGTATAGTACATCTATGAAGATGTCACACCTTTAACCTAGCTGTTAATGAAGTTCTGTTTAGTATGGCGAGACGATGAGGGGCAACAGTACTTGTGTGTTGGAAGTGTATACACACACACACACACACACACACACACACACACACACACACACAAAGTTCCTTTTTTGTGGTCATTTTTCCATTCTAGTATGTGTCAGATGAATATATAGATGAATATATAACTGAAGTATTGTTTTACAGGTGGATAGCCTTCCTGTGGCTAACCCTTAGTTATTTTATAAGAGATATTTTATTTTACTTGTCTTTCAAGACACAAAGCCACTAGATGACCCATTAGGGCAGGAAATGACAGAAACATTACTGCCCATAACTAACTGATTTGTAGAGAAGCACAAATGTAAGGACACACAGACGCACTTACACGCACACACACATCATTTTAACATTCTTTTCCATGCTTGCTTAGATCAGAGAGAACCTGTTGAAGCAAATTTTCTACAACCAGATGCCCTTTCTGTTGCTAACTGTTACCTGCTTCCAAGCAACATAATAATCCACTAGTCAATCAGACAACAATCATAGTTATGTGGTGAACTGGAAACAAACAACACTGCTTGAAATATCCTTTTGTTTACAAAGATCACACAATATGTTAAGACATGTCAAGAAGTCTAGACATGCTTTTCCAGTTGACTGCAAGCAAAGGAAATATATATTTGTATGGACAGCAAGGCTGTTACAGTCTGTAAATAAATGTACAGACAAGGGAAAATATGAACTCATGCGCACAAACACATATTATTATAATAAAAACCACAAAAATCCTTGTGAAATACAGCTACCCAGGGTTTCCTGACTGAAATATTAATTTATTTTGCCATTTACCAAGCTAGTAAAAACAAGACGGTTTAGTAACTGCATTCAATGCAATTGATATTTGAATGAGCACACACATTTACAAAAAGACAGAGAGAAACACAGTCACAGAAGATTCTTAATCTTTTTAAAAGATACAGATTTTTAAGTAAGCATAAGAAACATCTTTCTGTACCATTCAAAGTTTGATGTTAGAAAAGATTTCCATTTGATATTGCAGTTGACATTCTCATCCTTAAGTTTCCAAATTAATGCCAAGAAGGTTGTTGCATGTCTCTTCTCGAAGTGTTTAAAGGTTGAAAGATGGCTGTTGTATCTGGATTTAAATCTTTCTTCCACTGATCTAATCAATAACACTTGGTTTCTGTCCACCAACAACAATAATTCAGTTTTTGTCTACCAATTTCCCTCACAAGGCATTAGTTGACTTGAGGGTATAGTATAGAATGCTAGCTGACAACATTCATGAAGTGGGACAAACCCCTAACCATATAGTTCCAAAGCCAACAAAAATCTTGTGAGTGGATTTCATAGATGGCAACTGAAAGAAGCCAATTGTGAGTGTGTGTGTATAAATATTGATCAGATAAAAGAAGTGAAGTGAGAGAATAGATGGTTATTCTGTTAGTTGACAACTGTTTCATAATCTATGTTAGTAGCATATATGTATGTATATCATGGTATCAACCAGATTATCAGATATTGTTATACATAACAGGTCATAATGTGCTTCATATCATTTTAGCTTTCAAATAATGTCACCTTGCTGGCTAGGTGAGCAAGTCAATATGTGTGCATGCATATATATATATATAAATTTATATGTGTGTGTGTGTGTGTGTGTATATATGTAGTTATATGTATGTATATACATATATATATGTGCATATGCATATGTATGTGTGTGCATTTGTATTCGTGCGTTCCCTGTCTTGGTATCACATAATGGTTGAAAACAAGCAGCATCATCATTCAAGTGATGTTGCTTGTTGATGGTGGTGGTACATATGCATGTGTTTGTGTATGTGTGTATTTGTTAGAGCATGTGTACATGTGTCATCATCATCATTATCATCAATGTTATAGCTGGCATGGGCTGGATGGTTTAACAGGATCTATGAGCCACAGGGTTGCATAATGTTCCATGTCAGATTTGGCAGGGTATCCACAGCTGGATGCCCTTCCTAATATGTACAACTATTAGTGAGTGCATGTACATTTCAGTGAGTGTAATAAGTGTGTGGCTACATCATCTAGTTTATATATGCAAAAGTCACACTCTAGGCGTGAGTGCATGTATCATTGAGTATGTAGATATGTATACTTGTATATGTTACACATACACAATGATACACACGCACGCACATGATGATGTATTTATATATAAATACATATATGTACCAGCAATACCATGTGAATGTGTGCATATCACTGTGTATGTGAGTATGCTTTACATTTTTATATTTATTAGAATTCATCCTAGAAAGAAGGAGTTGGCTTCTAACAAAGAAACAAAGCTCCATTGTTGGAATTTGGATAACCACGATGAGAACTTACTCTTGCAATTGTAAAGTCTCAGTTAGCTAGTGTCTTTCTTTGCTTCAAAGTTGTAAATTTTCCAGATTGTCATTTAGACATTCACTAACATAGCCAAATTGCACTAATAAATATTGGTATAAATATGAATTTATATTCAGGGTAGAGCAACAGGGTTGAGTGAGTGTGTGTTTGCAGGTGTGTATATTTCACTGAGAAGTGTCACATTGTAAGTATGATGCATGTATATATGCATTTATCACTGTACATGGATCTCAGTACAGATGTAGGTGTTATGCTATAAGCACGAGTTGTATATGTATGCATCACTGTGAATGGATCAATGTGAATACAGGTCACCAAGCTGTGCTTATTTAGCCTCAGTCAACCCCGAGTAAGCAAACCTATAATCAAAAGTTAACAAGCCACAACCATCTTGGCTTTCTCTCTGGAACTGCAAATCTGACTGCATTCTCCAATACATCAATCCCATTTCAAGACAGTAGGCTGTAATGTGAGGGAGATTTGGTTGAGACTTCTACCAATTCAAATGACTACAGAGGTTCTCTCATTAGCTAAAATGTATGTATGTGTCATTACATATGTATGCATGTATGCATCATTACATCCATATATGCAAATCACTATGGGAATGTATACAAACACACATATGCAGGTACATGAATGGCTGTGTAGTTAACAAGTTCACTTTGCAGCCACATAGTTGTGAGTTCAGTCGCATTGACTGATAAATGTTTTCTACCATTGCCCCTGCATAACCAAGGTCTTTTGAGTTAATTTGGTAGAAGAAAACTGTAAGAAGTCCATTGTATATACATACATACTACATATGTATATATATGGTTTCACATCCTATGTACATACTACATATATATATATATATATATATATATATATATATATATATATATATATATATATATATATATATATATATATATATGGTTTCACACCTGCAAAGGGCTTAGCCCTGTGAACATATCAGACTCTAAAGCCGAAGACATATGTAACTCTTCGCTTCCCTTGTATTTGACTTTAGAGTCTGATAAGGCTTTCAAAGGGCTAAGCCCTTTGTGAATGCAAGACCATTGGTCACTCTATGACCTGACATAGACTTAAATACTTACAAATACATTACTGTTCTATGCTTTAGAGTGTGCTTCTTTTTCAGATATATGATACATTGAGGATATTTATATATGGATATATAAGGAGGTGGGTATGCATGAATGTTGATATTCCAAGCTTATCACCACTTGAGCAAAATTGTGATGATCTTGACATGATGATTGGCTGTACTGTGTTTTCAAAGACATCTGATATAAAAAAAAATCCCCTATTTGAAAAAGGTATGGGTTGGCAACAGGAAGAAAATCAAAATCCAGCCATAAAATCTTGCTTCAAATAACTCCCTGAAAAACCAATGCTAGCATGGAAAACAGATGTTAAATATATCACATAGTAACATTATGTCACAGTGTGTGTGTGTATTTTAGTATATGTCAATGAGTGCATATATGCGTTACTCTGGATGGATGTAAATGCTACAATGTGTGTGTTTGCTATGGTAGCACAGGCTAGCACTGAACCAACCATCAATCAGAAAGGTCTCCACATCCAAGATAGTTCTGACAAGAACAAAAATAAAGAGGCTTTAGTGGCTGCAGGTGGATACACCATACTCCTACTCCAGACACACACTTAGCCTTGAAATAAAAATCCTTCAGAATGTATGCCTGTATGTATATGCATGTACGCCTGTGTGTGTGTGTAGTAGTAGTAGTAGTAGTAGTAGAAGTAGTAGTAGAGGAATCAACATAGACATGTTGCAAAACTGTAGGTATGTATATGTGTGCTAAAGGAATCTAGGTAGACATATTGCAAAATTGTAGTACCACTACTGCTTGATTGCACAGGTTTTGTTACAAGGTTTCACTGAGATGTGCCTATGTGTAAAGAGACAGAAGTGGGGAGATGAAAGCTGCAAAAAAAAAAAATAATAATGATTTCTAATATAGGCACAAGGTCACATATTTTAGATAGAGTATAATCAATTAAATCAACTCCATTGAGTGGTACTTAATAATAATAATAAATTTTAATATTAATAATAATAATTTTTTATATTAATTTTTTCTGAAACATTCCAATTTAGTAGGAGTATTACTAGTAGTGGTGGTGGTGGTGGTGGTGGTAGTAGTAGTAGTAGTAGTAGTAGTAGTAGTAGTAGTAGTAGTAGTAGTAGTAGTAGTAGTAGTAGTAGTAGTAGTAGTAAGAATGATAGATCTTGTCCTAACCCCCATGTGACAGTGGGGTGTTGAGGGTGTGAGGAAATTGAATCTAGCTAGACATATTGTAAAATGGTAGTTCTGCTAGATTCCATTCTTATGAGAGCTGTAGAATGGTTTATTTCTGCTAAGTCTGAGATGGTGAGAAGTGAGGATATATGGGTGTAAGAGGAATAAATGATGATGATGACGAAGATAGTGATGATGATGATGATGATGATGATGATGATGATGATGATGTAGTTTCGAAAGGGTGTGAGGTGGAGAACACTCCATGTTTGCCAGAAATTGATTTACAGACATTTGTAATATTGGTGAGAGCAGCAACAGCAGCAGTAATAGTATTATAAACAGTAGTAGCAGCAGCTCTGTTTAATGTGTGTAGTGCTGCTGCTGTTGTTTCTGCTGCTGGTGATGGTAGTGATAGCAGCATTAAGAGAATGTCGTAGAGGCTGCTTTCACTGGTAAAGATTTGGTAGAATAATAACGATCACATGCACATTTCCACCACCACATATCAATACCAAACATACACTACCACCAAAACCACACACTATACATCACACAATCATTTCTGTCTTATACTACACCACTATCTTTATGAATAACCCCACTAACCTACACAACCTACACCCTAGCAGCAATTACACATCACCAATACCATTAAATCGCACATCACCAACATCATATATTCACACTACTACCATTACTGCAGCAGCAGAACTACACATTAACATGACCACCAATACCATATACTACACACCACTAGTATTACATACTATTAAACTACACATTGCCAATGATACCATACACTATGGGAGCCATTACTTGGTCATTCAACCTGCTAAAAATTACAGTCAAATTTTCTTTTAACATGACACACCTGCTGATTTCAAAAAGGATGCACTGAATGATGTAGGTCTAGATACATGTCTTAAAACAGAGGTGGTCACAACTACAATTGCCCTTTTTCATTAATCAGCTCATTCAAAACTAATCCACAGCTAAATGACTATTCAACACTACCATTGTCACTATCATGCAATATACATTATCACCAGCACCACAATGTAGTACACAACCCAATCACCATACATTACACGACAGTCTATTATCTCTACCGGTACAACTACAGTATCATACACTATGCAACACTACCACAATATATACATCACTACTATAATATTCTCCACATCACAGGCATAAATATCCTTATTATTTAATATACACCTATACACTACAAAGCACTATATAAGAGACCACTAGACACAACGTATTAATGAAGGCCCCATGAATTCACTCAAATCCCACCATATCATCTTACAAAAAAGGCACAGTTCTAGATACACTGTGTCAATAAAATTTGGATGGTCAGCGCTCTAAACCCTTTACTCATAAATCTGGTTAATCTAGGCTGGCCTAGGTTAAGCAACAACACACATTTAAGAAATCATGCCACACCACCATTACCATATACTTTAGAAATTCTAGTAACATATTTTCCTACACCATATACTATACATTAATACATACTATATAACAGCATATACTATTTACCACCTCTACCACCATCATTACCAAATATGCCATGTAACAGCTTAACAATACAGCTGAGCATGGTTGAATGAGTGAGATATAGATAGTATCTGAATGGTTGGTTGGTAACAGTTTCTTAGACATGCTCTCAAGGTCTAAAAAATTTTGTATGGTATAGGTGAGGAGAAATGATTAAGCTGAAATAATCGTGCCTTTCACAAAAAAATTTACATCACAACAAGAAAATGTAAATATCAATGTTTGTTTAATATTATTCTGACACACTAAAATACTAGAAATGATACAAATTATTATATCTCTGCTCTGAAATTTGAAGTATTGATGCTATGTTAAGATATATCGTAGACACAGTTCACATTATATGTCCATTTTCCAAGCATTGATAAGTTTGACAGGTCATCATAATTCAGATCATTTCTTATTCTAAGGTACTACTGTCCAAGACTAGTCAGAGGATGACATTTTAATAATACCTTCCATTTTTGGCTTGGTTTCTATGACAGGATGCCCTTCCTAACAACAACCACTTTACAGATTTTTTTGTGTGTGTGTATATATATATATGTGTGTGTGTGTGTGTGTATGTACACACACACACACACACACTAATCCTTACCTGTTTTTGAAGTAAGAGATAACTTCAAAGGTGCAAAGCCAGTGGACAACTTGTTGACAGAGGAAATGACAACATAACCACCCATAGTTAAGTATTCTTCAGAGAAATGTGATTGTAAACATACATTCTAACACATACATAGATATACACACACACACACACAAACACGTGTGTGGATGCATGCGCGTGTGTGTGTGTGTGTGTGTGTGTGTGTGTGTGTGCATACATACAGATATTCATCCAGGAAGATCAACATTATTGCAACTTCTTGCAATATGTAGGCTTGTTGAAGGTATCAAAAGTCAGAACCTAAGAGTTATCATGCCATTTAGCAAAGCTTTTGACTCAAGCTACCAAATTAAGGTGATGAATATTCTCAAAGCATTTGGTATCCCAGATGTCATTGTAAAGACAGTCAACATTCTCCATAAAGATACCATCACTCAAATTTTATTATCTGAGTTGAAACAGATTTCTTTCAGATCCAGGCAGGAATACAAGGTCATAACTCTTGCACCTTTTTTGTTCATTGTAGCCTTGGACTACTCATTACAAATTGCAACATCAACTGCAGAAGAATCAAGTTAGCAAATACTCATCTACAACTATTATTACTGATACAGATTAAGCAGATGACATAAATCTTATTTCTAATACTATCAAAGAAGTTCACCTACTGCTTGATTGAGTTAAAGCTGCAAAACAGATTGGATTACATGTCAATGAGGGTAAAACTGAATCTATGGTTTTCAGTCAACAAGAACACATTGTAGCATCAAAGAGTGCAAACTTGAATGTATCTAACTTCAGATATCTGAGATAATGGACAGAAAGCTCAAAGAGAGACAGTGAAGTAAGAATTGAATTGACATGGTGAACAATGAACAAGATGTCCCCAATATGGGATTAAAATCTATCTAATGATCTCAAAATAGTCTTTTTTTGTGTGTATGTGCAGAGATAATAAACTAGTCAATTAAATTTCAACAAAGCTGCATTTTCACATTACATTATTTCAAATACTTTCGTATTTTAATCAATCTTCAGGTAAATATTGACATGGTGACAGTAACTACAAGTAGATGTCATTACTGTGTAGTTAAAGCGAGAAAATGGAAAAACTACTTTATAATAATTTTCAAGTGAATGTTATTTTTAAATGTAATTAAATACAAATATTATTGTCCATTCAGAACTCATTTGACCTTTTCAAGAAAAACTTACTCTTTTTTTATTTTTTGCCTTCCTTTAGTGAAGGTGCATGGTCTAGAGGTGAGAGTGTTACATTCAATATTGTAAGGTCACAATTTCAATTCCTAGACCAAGCAGTATTAAAAAGTGTCACTCGCTAAATATGGCAGGAACCTGCGATCAAGGCAGACTTAGGAGGACATGGGACAAAGTGGTGAAGGTTCACCTCTGAAATTTGAGCTTCACAGAAGAGATGACAAAAAACCAAGGGGTCTGTTTTCTCAAGAAAACCTGTCCATCATGACAAAATTGACTTCCAGAAGCACTGTATGTGTATATACTATATGCATATGTGTAATGTGCACAACTGAGCATCTCACTCAAACCATTTGCTTCCTCACATCGATACCCACCCCCACTACATCTCTCCATTCACCCCTGATACCACTTTTCTTTCTTGCTCTCCACAACCATTTTACTTGTTAGCCATTCATCCATTAACATCGTTCTGTATACCCAATATTGATCATCCCCTCATCTCCTACCACTGAACCATGAGCCTGAATGATGAGGAACTAAAAAGATGAGAAAAATGAAACAAACATGCTCTACTGGATGTGCTATGTAAGTCTGCATGAAAGAATTGGAACAAAGGTACTGAGTGAAAAACCGAGCATTAGGGAAATCAGTTGTTGCATGCAAGAAAGAAGACTGCTGATATGGACATATGATGTGTATGAATGAGGCTAGCTGTATAAAGAAGTGCTGGTTGCTAAATGTGGCTGTAACTTGTGGAAAAGGGAGAACCAGGAAGACATAAAATGAAGTGTTTTAGGCTGACCTCAGCACCATGTGCCTGATGAAGATGACAAAGGACTGGGCTTTCTGGCAATATGAGATTCATAAAAAGATCTTTCCTCACCATCGAAACTGAGATCTGATAATGCTATGTATTGTAATCTCTGCCCACGTTATAGTGTTTTATCCTCCTTCTCTATGTATTAGCCCTGCTTCATCTTCCTGCCACCCAGCTCCTACAGAATACCAACAGTATCATTCTTCTCTTTTGTGTCCTGCCCTGACAACTACATATTTACTGCTCTTGCTGCTTGCTCCCCCTTTTCTTCTGCATATCTCTGTCTCCCTGCAACTCCTCCCCATGCAGGCCTACCCATTATACCTTTGCACCCTAAGCCCTACAAGGGCAGGGAGTGAGATATCTTATGGTTTGTGTCTCCTTTCTCTCTTCAAGTTAAATTCCTATTTGAGCTTTTCTTTAAAATTTTGAACTGCAATTTCCCACCACAACATATAGTCTGCCCTTCACTGTTAGGGAAAAGGTCCTTATTGTTTGCAGAGCCACCACTCCCACATGCTAATTTCATTTCTTAGGTAACACAAAATATCAACTACTCCTAGTGAGCCATCTGGGCATTTAAGAGACTCAATTTCCAACTGCACATGAAGTTTACATTTTTGGATAATCTGCTAGCAATTTCACTATATCTTCTGTGTATCCTTATCTTACATGGAATTTATGCCTACTCCTTTTTTTAATATGAAACATGGCTATTTCTCTCATAGTAGCAGGGTCCTGTCTTCTTTTCTACATCCACTATAGGTTCAGCTATGAGAACTAGATCATCAGCATATATGAGTTCTCAAGGACAGCCAGTTTTAAGCTCCTTCCTGATGGCATGTAGGACTATAATGATTAGGAGAGGACTGAACCTTATGAACTCCTATCTCCATACCAAATTCATCACTAAAGTCATGGCCAGCTCTCACTTTACTTGCTGCATACATGTACATAGCTTGAAATGCCCACATAAGCCATTCCTCTATTCTTAGTTTACTCAATGTCCACCAGATTACTGAACATGGTACCCTGTCAAATGATTGATTGATGGATTGATTGGTTGACTAATTGATTGAATGGTCGAATAACTGACTGATTGTGTGACAGACAGACAGACATAAAAATATAGATAGAAATCACTGTATCACCCAGACTATTGGATGTTGCTATAGACTGCTGGTCACAATGTGCTTCCTCACATTGTAGCTTTCATATATTGCCATCCTGCTGGCAAAGTGAGCTGGTCAACAGTCACCCTGAAAGGAATGCCAGTCTGCCACAGGGTTAGCCATATTCAGCTAAGTGGACAGAACTAACATGAAATGCTGAATTATACTCAAAAACACAACTCGTTACTAGTTGGGAATCAAAACCACAATCTTATGATCATAAGTGCAATAGTGCAGTAGGCCACATACCTTCACACACACAGACATAGCCAGGTATACAGATATATATAGAAACACACAGATATAGCCATTTATGTATCACAATGCTTGTAAATTGTTGAAAGGCAAATCACTGGGGTATTTGTCTGTGTTTCTTCAGCCAAGCAGTAGTTATTCACAATACCAGAGAATGTTTTATTCACTGTTTTCTATAACAGAGGTGACAAATCCCTGATAGGAATGTGGCTGGCTGTGAATATATATGCATGGGTGTATGTAGGGGTATGTATGTGCATGTGTGTGTATATATGTATGTATATATATCTATGTGTATGTGTATATATATATATATATATATATATATACGCGTGTGTATGTGTGTGTGTATGTATGTATGTATATATACACACACACACACACATGCGCAATAAAGATATTTATAGACAGACAGATGTACATATATGAATACGTGTCTTTTTACAAATGTGATCAAACATATAAATCATAAAGAGATGTGTATATATATATATATATATATATATATATATATATAT
>NC_068985.1:106865895-106868054 GCF_001194135.2 Octopus bimaculoides
GAAGTCAATGCCAGTGTTTCATAACTGGCACTCATACTGGTGGCATGTAATAAGTACCCACTACAATCTTGGAGAGATTGGCATCAGGAAGGGTATCCTGCTGTAGAAACCATGCCAAATCAGACTGAAACCTGGTGCAGCTCCCCAGCTTATTAGTTTTCAGTTAAACTGCCCAACCCATGCCAGCATGGAAAACAGATGTTAAATAATGATGATGATATATACACACACACACACACACAAAACTGTTTCACATTCTCCATTTGTCAGACAGTTGTCATACATACGTGTGTGTGTGTGTGTGTGTACGTGTGTGTGTGTGTGCGTGTGTGTACGTGTGTGAGTGAGTGAATGGCTGCGGGGTAAGAAGCTTGCTTTCCAACCACATGGATCCTGGTTCAGTCCCACTGTGTGGCACCTTGGGTAAGAGCCTTCTACTATAGCCTCGACTAAATGCGGTGCTCCAGCATGGCCACATTCAAATGAATGAAACAAGTAAAAGAATAAAAGAATATGTAGATATGTGTGTGTGTGTGTTTGTGTATGTATATATACCATAGTTCATATTTCATGTTGTTTACGTTTTGTGACATTGTGTACCTATATATGCATATATATATATACATACATATGTATGCACATATATGTATGTACATATATGTATGTACATAAGCATATATACATATTTTTTATTTATATTATACATATATATATATATATATATATATATATATATATATATATATATATATATATATATATATATATATGTATGTGTGTATATATATTGGGTCATCCCATAAATAATGTGGTTTTTTTATACTTCTTTTATTTTTCAAAATTAAGATAAAGTTCTTTTTAAATCTAATATATACACTCCTTCATTTTCTACAATGCTCTTCCATCTATCTGGTAGACTTGCAAGGCCTCTCTTCCAAAATTCACTTGTTCATGATAAAAAATACTCCTCCAGCATTGTTCTGACCTCATCTACAGAATTCATAATTTTTCCATCCAAATGGTTTTGAAGACTACCGAATAAATGATAATCAGATGGGGGAAATGTCCAGCAAATAAGGTGGGTGGGGCATCATTTCCCATTCAAACTGCTCCAGCCTTTGGAATGTCATCTTTACTGTATGTGGCCAAGCATTATCCTGATTGAAGAACATCTTTCGTCTTGAAACCAAAGATGGTCAATTTTCTTCTAGCGCTGACTTAAGCTGCTCGCAGTAGATCTCCTTTGTTACTTTTAGGTTTGGGCTTAAAAGTTCAAAGTGGACTAAACCTTTCATATCTCACCAAACAGATAACAACACCTTATGTGGGTGAAGACCTTCTTCAGTCTGGGGTGCCAATGTTTCTCCTTTCCTTACCCACTGTCTTCGGCACATGACATTTTTATAGAGAACCCATTTATTGTCACCAGTCACTATTTGGTCCAAAAAAGGTTCATTCGTGCAGCAAAGAAGAGCACACATTCTCTCTTTGCATGCCATTAGACTTGGAAAGTTTGTGAGGAACCCATTGACCCAATTTGCTGACTTTTCCGATGACGCACAGGTGTTGTATTGATGAATGGTTCAATGACCAAATCCAAGCTTCTCTGCTAGTTCAACAATTATGATGGGATTTTGTTCCACCAGGGTTTGCAGGACATCCTCGTTGAGCTCTACAAATCTTCCAAGACGAGGCTTGTCTTCTAGACTGTAGTTTCTGGCTCAGAATTTCTGGAACCACTGTTGACACTGGCTTACGCATATTGTCCAATCCCCATACACTACATTAATATTCCTCACACTTTTTGTTGCGTTGTTGTCTTTATTGAACTCATAAAGCCAAATATGCTCCTTTCTCACTTTCATTATAGCTTTGAAAAATTAACTGTTAAAACTTGCACTAAGAATAAGTACAAATTAAAATTACTACCTGCTTTTATAGCAAGTTGAAGCAGGTAGTAAATCCCATCCCCCTCCAACTTATATTTTATGCAATTGAAAAAAACCGCATTATTTATGGGATGACCCAATATATATATCATCATCATCGTTTAAGGTCCACTTTCCATGCTAGCATAAGTTGGATGATTTGACTGAGGACTGGCGAACCAGATGGCTGCACCAGGCTTCAATCCGATCTGGCAGAGTTTCTACAGCTGG
>NC_068985.1:106868064-106869462 GCF_001194135.2 Octopus bimaculoides
ATATATATATATATATATATATATATGTATGTATATATATATATATATATAAAAAAAACAAACTGGTGTAGTTAGTTTTAAAAATCAGTCACTTACCTCTGGCGGAGAGTTTCTTCGTGTTAATAATTTTAGCTGCAAATTCCAGTCCTGTAGACTTCTGAACACATCTCCGTACAATTGAGAAAGCTCCCCTAGAAAAGAAGACAGAGAGAAAATACCAATTAGAAATAATCAGGGATAAACCAAAAGGGGTAAAGGCATGACATGGGATTATTTCATTTATTTATTCAAATGTTAGAGACTTTTTGATATATATGCCCTCTTCAGTAGAATGATTGTACTTATACATGCATAATACATATATATAGTATATCTACATATGTTTCACCAATCACTCCATTTAACTCGATCATGTCATCCCTTTATCGCTTATACCCCTTTATCTCTCATCACTCCATGGCCTACAAAGCTCACAAACTATGAATGGCTGTCCCACATACCCCACCATCATTCTACCACTACCCATCCTTCACTAAGCTTTGGTCCATCATCATCGCTTTACCTGTGCCCATATCCCCTCCATCCATCACTCCACTCACTTCAGTCATCATCATATCATTCATATATATTTCATGTTCACCAGTATTCTAAAGTAATGCTGTTTCAAGTGTGTATATTAATTTAATTCAAGCCTGTCTAGTTTTTGCATGTATCAGTAAAACTTTTGTTTGCCAATTTCTTTATCAGAACAGGCATTTTGGCCTTGGCTTAGAATGTCTAATGTAGTTGTCACTGAGGAAACAAAATCAGGTCAAACCACTATGTCTGGCAATTCACCAGTGTTCTAAGTTAATGCCCTGTGTTTCTCAGAGGCAAAATGTTACAGCAACTGTCATTCCACATTCGTATCATCATCATTGTTTTCCATAATTACATGGCTGGATTCCTTTCTTATTGTCACTTGTGTCTAATCAAGGTGATATTTCACCCATAATCAACATTTCCACAATACTAGAAATGAATGATACCTCTTGTATGACAGATACACCCACTTACAACTATCTAGTTGTGTCAAGACAAGCAGACACACATACACACACACACAGAGCGGGCTTCTTTCAGTTCCCTTAAACCAAATCTACTTACAAGTCCTAGTCAGCCTAGGGTTATAAAACACATGCCCAGGGTGCCACAGAATGGAACTATACTCAAAACAATATTGTTTGAAAGCAAACTTCACTTGTTATAAATGCTGTACAGAGTGGTATTTTAATCTGTTACTGTGTCTAGTGTGTATATTAATGTATGGGTGTACACACATACAGAGTCCATACACATAAATTTATGGTGCATACACATATATATATATATTATATATATATATATATATATATATAT
>NC_068985.1:106869578-106877381 GCF_001194135.2 Octopus bimaculoides
ACATATATATATATATATATATATATATATATATATATACATACATACGTGTTGTACATATAGATGTATAGTTGACAACTAATCCTTATATACATTATTGTCCATATGCACAAATTATATAGTACACAAACATATATACCATGTTCATACATGCAAGATGCAAGGTGCCCCCCATCAGTGCCAGCACCACAAAAAAGCACTCAATACTCTATGTGTTTGATATTCCATTCAGCTCGCAACAATGAGCAACAATGTAGGGCTCTTTAGCATTGCTGAAGGAAAGACAACTTCTATAGCGCAGGTGCCAGAAAAATACACCCAACTACAGAAACCATGTAAAAAAACAAGACTTTGGAAAAAGATACAGTCCTCTGATCCACTGAATCCTGTTAAACTAACCTATCCATGCCAACATGGAAATTGGATAAAAATGGTGATGATGACATATGTATAGTACACACACACCCCTCCTAACTTTATTGTACATATAAAGCCATAAATATACAGTTACCTTAAGAACAGGCATGCTAGTGCGAATACACAGTTTGTGTTCTACCATACTGTCTCAAATTATATCTTACTGCATAATACTTTGGGCAACTATTTTCTACTCTAACCTTGAGTCAACAAATGTCTTTTGAGTGAAATTGATAAATAAAAACTGTATGGAAGCCTGTTCGTGTGTGTGTGTGTGTATATATATATATATATATATATATATGCATGTGTTTACATTCTGTTCTCCTGCAAAAACCTTAAACTAAATATTGGTGATGTTTGCTGACATACTCAGTCAAAATAAAAACATGCTGTAGATGAGTGCAATAAAATAATCCTGGCATGAAAAACAGGTAAGAGTTAGCAACAGGGAGGACCTCCAGCTGTAAAACGACATATCAATAGCGTGTTTTCATACAATCCATGCTAACATGGAAAAATGGATGCAATATAAATATAAAATAATAAATATGAAATAATAGAATAAAAACAAATAGCGAAATCAGTTACAAAACAACAAAGAAAAACACAATAGGATGAATAAGATATTTGTTTCACACTTGCAAGAAAAGTGTACTTTGGTGTTTTTAGAAGTTAGTGCTTCTTCTGAATGAAAAGGAGATGAAGGAGAAACATGGGGAGGGCAAGGAAGATAGTGTATGTGCAAAATTATAACAAAAATTGTGGGAAAAAAGAGATGTGGGGTGAAAAGCTATAAGTCAGAAAGGAAAGTGTGCACAGGAGTATAAGTACTTGCATGTGTTAGTACAAATTAGGTGAAATTAGTGTGAGTAAGGGTGAATGTTGAGGTCTGTTTGTATGTATGTATGTGTGCCTGTTTTCATCTGTTGTGTGAATGCATGTGTATGAGACTGTATGAACTTGTGTGTATGTGCATATGTGTGAACATATATATATATATATATGTCGGGTGCTGTACATCAGAATCTAAGTGCAATGTCAATACCATTTATTTGCAAGTGAGTGTGTGTACACACACAAGGATGTCCATATGAAAATATGCACATACTTGTGCATATGAAAATACAAATAAATGTTTGAATGAGTAACATGAAGAAATGAGTGTGTATCTGCTTGAGTGGGTGCAGGTTTGTATTGTGTTTTGTGTGCTTGAGTAAATTTGATAGCATTAATGTAAATTAACTTTTTTATATTTTTGTATATGCACAAATCATAGACAGGTCTAAATGAAATTACAGCCCAAGTGCACCCCTGTATGCAAATTGTAGTGGTGTGTCAGTATCTGAGTGAATCAAATAGTGTCAATTAAAGAATATGCATGTGCAACCAAAAAGCTGCATTTTGTTGGTACAAGTGTGTAAAGCAATTTCACATTTAGATCAAGGAATAACATTAGTATGCATAGTGTTGTGCTTTGTGCATGTGTAAATCAAATAGCAATGTGTGTGTGAGAGAGAGAGACAGAGTGTGTGTGTGTGTGTGTGTGTGTGTGTGTGTGTGTGTGTGTGTGTGTGTGTGTGTGTGTGTGTGTGTGTGTGTGTGTTATGAAAAAGGCATTTTATGTGTATGTGAAATTCAGGTGAATACCAGGAAAGGCATGCTAAGTATGGAAAAGTTAAATTCAAGAGTATGAAACCTGAAGTGTGTGTGGTTACAGTATTAGAAACACTGTGAAAAAGAGGATGAAGCTAAAGTGGAGAGGTTCAATACAAAGGGTTGGAAAAAGATGAAGAGGCCGAAGATGTGTTTGTGTAAGTGGTGCAAATGTGTCAATGTAACTTTATAGCAGTATGTTTGTAGTTAGTGATTGGAAAATAGAAGAAAAAGAAGAAAGGAACTAAATGCACATTGTTTTAGAGCAAATAGTTTGAGGATGGATGCTTGTGTGTTGGTGTGTAAATAAGTTTGTAAGCATATACATCAAGGACGTTGCATATGTGGTGATGTAATTAGATAGGATAGTGTACCAGGTAAACTGCATTTTTGGTATATGTGCATGTGATTCAAATACATGTTAGTTAAAAAGAAAAAGAGTGCATGTGTACACCCATGAAAGGGGACAGAAATGGACAAAGTGAACTGTGTGTGTAGGTGATGTGAGTGTGAATGTGAAGGATGTTTATGGAAGGTCAGATGCCAAGGAAGAAGGGAGTGTCATATGCATCATGAAGTTTGAAGGTGGCTATTGGTATGTATGCATGTAAAAGTATGTCAAGTGGGGTATGTCAAGCTTTTGTCTTATCTGGAAGAAGGGTGTAAAAAAACTGATGTTCAAGTCCAAGCTGAATAGCAAGAAGCATTGAATGGAATGCTTGATGAAGCAGAAATGCTGAATGATAGGTGGCCTGTTGCCAACCCAAATTTCTCTGAGATATTCTACAAAACCTGAGATAGACAGCAGCCTGTTTCCCTAGCATAAATTGAACTGAAAAAATGGAAAACAGGACAAGTAAACACAGAAAAGACCTTTCATCAGTTGTCGGCTTTCTATCTACTCCTTGCACATTTTACTCGTTTTTCCCTCGTTTGTTTACATATTTCATGTTATTTGCACCATTGGTAACATCCTGTACCCATATATGCATGTGCATGTATGTATGTATATATATATATATATATATATATATATATATATATATATATACAGTGATTTGGCTGCTGATTCTGATCTTGTGTAAGCCATCCGGTCTTGTACTAATCCGTAAGATAGTAGAATGATAAAAAGAAAGTTCTTGATACAGTATAATATATTTGAGAAAATGAGTAGAGATGGTGTTTTGGGGGATAATTTTAATTTTAATAATAATGTTTACAGTGAGTGACACATTATTCTATTGTTGTTTCATGTGGCTTGTTTGGGTCTATGATTTGGTCTCTGGCGAGACTGAAAAACACCTGGAATAGCATATTCAGTAAACGAAAATAAGCATATTAGAGAGCCCTAAAAAGTGAAAAACCTAGTCAACACATATGAATAGTGGGGGAGCAAAGAAGAAGTAATACTCCCAAGAAAATTTCCTATCAAAGAAAAAACGTTGAAACCAAGTGAAGAAACAACGATTTACCTCAATTTAGCACTACAGGGATTTGAAGCTGAAATCACACTACTTCGCCTTAGAGTAACAAACTTCCAAAAGAAATTTTTTTTTAAATATGACACCTGTATACATGAAGAAATTAACAAAAGAAGCAGTGGAAGTATCCAAAAAAAAACTTCTAGACATGTGGAAAACTGACACCACCAGAGAAGAGACGGAGAGTAAGAAGATCTTGGAATCAAAAATTTTCTGGCTACAAGAATACAAAAACATCTATGGGGAAAAACTAGATAAGACCTAAATACCTTGTTCTTATGTAAGATGCAATGGACAGTACCCTTGGTACTATGCAGTGGCGACCTGTGCGGGCATTCGTATAGTACTCGATGCCAAAGTCTGGTACTTCCAATATTTTCTATATGGAAATTATTACATATCTCTCCAGCCTGCGCTCCAAGGAGTAGAGACTTAGTGCCTTCAGTCGCTCCATGTGGTTCATCTGCTGGACTATGGCGACCTTTTTTGTATAGTGATGCTGAATTGCCTCAAGTTGTGTTGTTAGCTTGACACTGTGTGGTGACCACAACTGAAAGCAATAGTCTGCATGACTCAGAACAAATGTCTTCCATAGAGTCAACATGACTTTTTGATCCATTGTTCTGAATGTACTCAGTATCCACCCTGCCAGTTGACTGCACTTTGCTGTCAACTCGACAATGTGCATGTGAAATGATGCATCACTACATGTGCTGATGCCCAGGTCTCTCACTGTTTGTGGTTCTAGGATTGCAGTACCTCCAGGTCCTGTGTATGCCAGTTGGGGGGCACTTGTGGTCTTGTAGCGCAGTACTTGACATTTTTTAGCATTGAACCGCATATTATTTTGCTCTGCCCATTTGTATATTGCATTTAGGTAATTCTGCAGGCTTATGACATCATCAGGATTCTTTATGGCCTGAGATAGTTTTGTGTCATCAGCATAGCTAGTGACAATGGCTGTCCAAGTGACCGTGGGCATGTTCAGAAGGGCTACTATGAACAGTAGTGGCCCCAGGACAGTTCCTTGTGGAACACTGCTCAATATCTGCATTTCCCTAGATAATTCTCCAATGGCTGCAACTGTCTGACTTCTACCATTCAGGAAGTCATGCAGCCACTCTCCTAATTTACCAGCTATGCCAAGGTTTCGCAGCTTGTGACATATCATGCTATGATCAACTTTGTCAAAGGCCTTTGCAAAGTCGAGATATATCACATCAACATTTGAATGGTCAAGTAGCTGCTTCAGGACCCAGTCATAATACTGCAAGAGTTGCGTGAGTCAGCTTCTACCTGGACAGAAACCATGCTGGGTCTCATTCAGCAAGTCATTTTCTTCTAGGAA
The DNA here is from genome assembly GCF_001194135.2 of Octopus bimaculoides. Lineage (NCBI taxonomy): Eukaryota > Metazoa > Mollusca > Cephalopoda > Octopoda > Octopodidae > Octopus > Octopus bimaculoides. Next base: position 106,874,481 of record NC_068985.1, read on the forward strand.
CGCAATCAGCCTCCTTCTGACAAGTCGTTCCATGACTTTGCTAATATGTGAAGTCAGAGAGATGGGCCTGTAGTTCCCAACCTCTGCTCTGCTTCCACCTTTATGGATAGGACATATGATATCTTCCTTCAGCTTTTTGGGAAGTTTACCTCTTGCAAGGAAACTCTGGAAAAGTATCTGGAGTGGTCCCGCTAATTCTTGTTTACATAACTTTAGGACAGCTGGGAAACCATCAGAGCCAGTTGCCGAATTTGAGCTCATTTCGTTTATGGCCGCTATTACATCTTCCTCTTCAATATCAATGTAGGTAATGGATGCAGTCTTTTTCTGCTGAGTGATATTGTCAAAGAAATCAGCTGGCTTCTTTATCTGCATGTAACTCAGAGAAGTGAAAACACTCTTGAATTGCGCACTGAGCACTTCACTTATCCATTTGGGGTCCGCAGTCAGTGAGCCATTAGGCAGGAATAGGAGTCTTATTTTGTACTGTGCCGTGGCAGTCTCCTTTGAAAATCTATAAGAAAGCTTTGGGCTTTATTTTTATGCTTTCTACTGCTCTCTTCTTCTTCTCTGTTCTCTCCATTCCATGGGTGAGTTTAATTTTGTTTTCTATTATTTATACGCAAGTGCTAGTTATTGCATGGCAATCTCGCAACTGAGTGTTGTATATGGGCGGGGGAAAAAAGTAGTTTATCTTTGATTTATACGGCAAATAAAGTGGAGAGGATACGAAATCAACAGACATCAGCTGGTAAACATTCCAGTATATCCATTTATTTCAATGTATTATATGAATACATACACATCTATTAGTGGTACAGATTATCAAATACAAAGAGTTGGTAATTGCAAAAACAAGGGTGTGGAAGCATATAATCATATAGGAACAGGTGATTAATTGAGTAAATGAGGAAATGAACAGAATATATACATATACATATATATAGTTGGAATTTACAGATAAACAAAAGATGAATAAACAACAAACAGGTTTATTAGTTTAACGCTCAGGAAGGTGAGAAAGTCTTTTACATTTCGAACCTACAAGGAACACGAAAAGAATAAAAAAAGCTTTAGCAGTTAGCAGTCAATCATGGCAGCTGGCTGGACAGAGTTGGTTAGACAGGTCAGCTAGGAAGAAGGGGAGATAATAAAGTACTGGTGACCCCAAATTGAAGGAGCGCATGCGTGTATGCAAGAGTGTGTGTGTGTGTGTGTGTGTGCATGTGGACAGGAGCTGGTGACCTTAATGTGTATATGTGCGAGTGTGTGTGCGTCTGTAATGAGTGGGTGTGTGGATGATGGTGTGGCTGCTGGGAAGTGATCAGTGCTAGTGTGTGTGCAGTGGTGTGTGGTGAGTTGTATTGTGGTTTGGTGGTATGGTGTGTGATGGTGTATGGCCTGGTGTGGTGGTGTGTCATGTGGTGATGTTGGGGTGTGGGGATGCAAGGATGGGATGTGGGGATGCGAGGATGGGATGTGGGGATGTGAGGGTGGGATGTGGGGATACGAGGGTGAGGTATGTGGGAGTTAGATGTGTTGGGATGGTGGGGTTGGGATGTGAAGAGGTTGGGGTGTGGATGGAGGGGGTAACGATGACGGGAGAAGGCGGGTAGGAGTGAAGACAGGAAGCTGGTGTCAGGGCAAGAGAGGAGAGGTAGGTAGGAGTGAAGAGAGGAAGTAGGTGAGAGATGAAGAGAGGATAGATGAGGGGAGTCAGATGAAGAGGGGAGTTGAGCCCATGTGGCACAAAGGAGTGAAGAGAGAAGATTAATTCCTGTTCACAGCAAAGGCGGGAGTCCAGAAGGCCCCTGTGCAAAAACATTCCAAAGACAAATAGGTGTTGTAATGAATGACCAGTAGAGCAGAAATGGCACTAGACCGGGATGTCGTTACCAAGTCTAATGTCTCAGAGGTATTCCGCGAACTAGTCATCCAAGCAGCATCCCGTTTGACCGATGTACAGAGAAGAGCAGAAAGAGCAGGAGATGCAGTAAATGTCATTGCTAGAAGTACATGTAAAGGAGTCAGTGATATGCAAGGGACAATGATGGGTGCCTGTGAGGATGGTGGAATTGAAGCGGTAAGAGCAATTGCAACAGCGTGAGTGGGGGCAGGGGAACAAGCCAGATTGAGAGGTTGGGTTAGGGAAGAAACTGTGGACCAGAAGGTTACATTGGTTGTGGGCTCATTTGAAGGAGTGGAGGGGTAGGTTGGGGAAGATATGCAAAGCGGAGAGGTCGGACTGGAGTCACCAGAAGGCTCCGAGAATGGTGCGTTGGAGAGGACAGGTGGAGGAGGTAGGTGAGGAGAAATGGGAGATGGGTAACGACAGGGCAGGTATGAAGAGGGAGAGCAGAGGCACAGTCCATGGAATGTGCCCTGGCAAGGGCGGTGTGGATAGTCATGAGGGAATATCCACGAGGGATGAAGTGGCGAGCCATGATTTGAGACTCAGTCTCAAAGTCATGGTTGTCATTGCAGAGCCTGTGCAAATGGAAGAATTGGGAGTAGGGGATGGAGAGCTTGGTGTGGGTAGAGTGGGAGGAGGAGAAGTTGAGGTATGAGGATGAGTCTGTGTGTTTGTAGTGAATGGATAAGGTGAGTGTGGAGTGGTGTATGGTGACCGAAATGTCGAGAGACGTAACGAAAGTGTTGGAAATGGTGCTGGAGAATTCAAGGGTAGGATGGAAAGATTGGACAAAAGAGCAGAAGAAGTCTAGTTGTTCGCAGGAGAGCGAGGATGCACTGATACAGTCATCAATATAACAACCATATAGTTCGGGAGTGGGACCATGTGAATCTTGAAAATATTTGGGCCTCAACATAGCCAATGAACAGGTTCGCATACTTTGAGCCCATTCTCGTTCCCATAGCCACTCCTATATATGTACATATATA
>NC_068985.1:106877481-106879155 GCF_001194135.2 Octopus bimaculoides
GATAGATAGATAGATAGATAGATAGGTAAGTAGGTAGGTAGGTAGGTAGAAAGGCAGATAGGTAGGCAGTTATGTAGCTAGGTAGGTAGAGAGGCAGGTAGGCAGGCAGGCAGGCATGTAGGCATGTAGGTAGGTAGGTAGGTAGGTAGGTAGGTAGGTAGGTAGGTAGGTAGGTAGGTAGGTGGGCAGTATACAGAGAGGGTGTGAGGTGAGCAATGGTAAGGAATCATCAGCAAAGGCCTCTCTGACCTCCACTCAGACAAACGGTATGAAGCTTAAGAAAAAGTAGGAACGTTTAAGATAGAGAGAAATTGCAAGAGATAAAAAAGGGTGGCAGGGCAAGATGATGAAAAAAAAATGTGCAAAATAAAATACACGAAAATTTAAAAGGCAAACACATATCAGAGGTGAGTGAGAGAGAAAGAGAGGTAGTGTGAGGAAAGAGAGAGAGAGAAAAAACAGAGACAGGTGAATAAAATCGAGAATCTATTTTGAAATAATGACAACTATCTCTGCCAAAACCGCCATTAACTCAGATCTTTGAGGGTAAAAATCTGAAATCTAATGCGATAAGCCAGACCTATTTCGTACGCACGTCAGTGATTGTATGAACGTATATGTATTTGTGTGTGTGTGTGTGTGTGTGTGTGTGTGTGTGTGTGTGTGTGTGTGTGAATATGTGTGTGTGTGCATGATGTGTATGTATGTTTAGGATTAAGATTGTTATTTAAAATAACTAAATATTGAAAAGAACGAATCCTTATTATAGACATTTTATTCAATTTTGTCACCATCATTGTAAAAATGTTGAGTTGGGGCGAACACGAAATATTGTGCAACAGACATACACACAAAAACGATATATCGTATGTATATGTAGGGTTTTTTTCCTTCTTCTTTTTTGCTACATGTGGAGAAGCATGATCACCACAAAGTCCTACTTTCATCTCAAATACAAATGGCAGAATACGAAGAGTTCTTACAAGAAAAAAAAAATAGGCTAGCGGAGGTATATAAAGGTATGATGATGAAGATGAAGATGATCTTACTGGAATTTTTGTTGTTTTTTAATCGTGTTTGTTTAAACAAAATACAGATTCCAACTAGAGAGGAGAATAAATATGTTAAAAGAAGAGAAAGGAAAATGAAGAAGTGGTGGTGGTGGTGGGGGAATGGTTATATGCTAAAAGCTGGTGTGACGAGAAATGGTATATGGCAAAGGTAGATGATTGACGATGATGATGATGAGGTGATGACGAGGAAGCTGGTTTGTGGTAATGAATTTGACAACGATTGTGAAATAAAGAAGTCGAGTGAGTGGTGGTTTGGTGCTGTCGTCGTTGGAATGTCTCAATATAACATATTTTTTCACCTTCTTCCTACTTTTATTTCGCCTGGTCACACACACACGCCTTTAGACACGCATAATCAGAGACATACACATATACACACACACCACCCACCTTTTCAAATGTAAGAAAGTCTCATAGCAACAGATTCCGTAAGAGCTAGAACATGTCCTATCTTCCTCCCCGCCCCAATTACAACTCTTCATATATAATCAAATATTTTACACACACGTTACATGTGTATATACATGCATACATAAACATATGTGTGTCTGTCTGTGTATACACATACGCATATATATATTCATATATATATATATATATA
>NC_068985.1:106885190-106886501 GCF_001194135.2 Octopus bimaculoides
ATAATGGAGTTAACAATGTTTTCGCGTGGGCCAAAGAATTGACTGTAAAACAACAAATGTGTGTACGTGTATGTATACATATATATATACACACACACGAACACACATATATATTCATATATGTATACGTGTATGTATAGATATATACACACAAGTATTATATATATATGTGTGATTATTGTGGGAGAACGCCCTATTTGGTGATGAAGATTGAGTGTTATTGAGATTATTAATGTAATTGTGTAATCTCTTTATATAAATATAAATAGGCAGTATGAATGCGGTTGGTGATATTATATCCAGTTGTTTAGCCCCCGGTCAGCACTGATCAAGTAGACCTATGATCAAAGTATTCCAGCCACCAACAATTACATTTTATTTTCAGATAAAATGTATCCAGAACTACCTTATCCAATGCGTCTTTCGTTTATTTATTTATTTATTTTTTCCTAAGATGTTGTTTGATAAATGTGGCTGCTGTTTCTAGCAGATCGAGAGACTACATTGGAGGCTCTTCAGGTGAAAGATTACATATTAATCTGACTATGTGTGAAGAGTGGAATGCAAAGGAACATGATTACACAACTGAAATATAAAAAAAAAACTGAGAACATAAACACACACAGATAAGTGTGTGCAAGCGTGTATATATATATATAATGTGTGTGTGTGTGTGTGTGTGTGTTAGTGTGTGTGTGTGTGTGTGTGATGATACATATGTCACTATATATGATGTCTGCGTGTTGTGAAGGAAAGATGTAAACTGTCATCGTTGAATGATGGAGAATGATGATTACACAAGACAGAATGAGGGTGGGTGTGGATGCGTGTATACACACAAATGTAATGTTTTTAGATATATTATGGCAGGTGATGATAGTGTGTATATAATATTTTCGAGGCAGTGGAGATGGTCGTGATATACATACAGACACACATAATAATTTTGTATATGAGATTTACGAAGTATATTAGTGTGTGTGTACGTGTATATAAATATATACTTAAAAATATACATATACCAAGACAGGTGTGTAAACATACACACTGTGTGTATGTGTGTGTGTAGACACGTCTGTATGTAAAAAGATTAAGGTGTGGTGTGTTTGTATTTTGGCATTGGAGATGAAGAAGTGAGATATTACAAATGACGATAGCAGGAATTAAATAGAGACAAAAGGAGCGGCGAAATATTTTTAAAAATAGTGAGTGGGGGAACTATAAAATATATATATGTATACATATAGGTAGGTATATATATGTGTGTGTGTGTGTGTGTGTGTGTGTGTGTGTGTGTGTGTGTGTGTGTGT
>NC_068985.1:106886610-106898103 GCF_001194135.2 Octopus bimaculoides
ATATATATATATATATATATATATATATATATATATATATACATATATATCTATATATGTGGGTGTGTAAAAAGGAGAGAGTAAAATCAATAAAGGAAAAGATAATACATAAGATCGATCAGAGATATAGAGAGAAATTAAACGAGAATAAAACGGTAGAAATAGTAGAGAGGGAAAGAGCAAAAGATGAGAGAGAGTATAAGAGAGGAGGGGGAAGGGGAGGTGGGACTGCGAAAGATGACAATCCAAACTGAAATCAGACGACAGGTCTGGAGCGAGATGTGTGCTGAGATATTCATACATATACAGTTACTGGAGAGGCGAATTTTTCATTGAAATATAATAATAAGGCCTCTAAAGTGAATGGGAAACAAGACAGATGTACATACTTGCCAAGTTCTTCTTTCAGTTCATAAATCTCGTTGAATTTCGATAACGATGCAGTCGTAGCCATGTTGAATAAGTAAATGCCTGAGCTGTGTGGGGTTGAGGGAGGGGGGAAGCAAGACTAGTCTCGTGTGATCTCGTTGGACGGACTCTGGCAGCGGCGGCGGCGCGACGAGATCTCGTTTTCGTCGTCGCGTGCCGCCGCTAACATAACATGTGCAATATTACTTCCTAATCCTCCCCTCCCCTCCATCTCCTTTCTTCTTTTTCCTCCTTCTCTTCCTCATTTCAGTCTCTTTTACTTCACAACTATTGTAGAATTCATCAGTTTCTCTCCCTTCTTGATTTTTCTTTTGCTTTTCGATTAACATTTATCTATTAGCTTATATATATATGTGTGTGTGTGTGTGTGTATTATCTTCCTATCTATCTGTCTATCTCTTATTCTGCATGTCTGTCTTACCTATTTACCTGTGTATCAGTCTATCCTATCTGCTTATTATTATTATTATTATTATTATTATTATTACATAGATAGATAGATAGATAAACATACGTACATAGATGCATAGATTGGTGTAGATATACAGACACATACCTGTTTATATATATATATATATATATATACTCTTTTCTTTTACTTGTTTCAGTCATTTGACTGCGGCCATGCTGGAGCACCGCCTTTAGTCGAGCAAATCGACCCCAAGTCTTATTCTTTGTAAGCCTAGTACTTATTCTATCAAGAATCTTTTGCCGAACCGCTAAGTTACAGGGACGTAAACACACCAGCATCGGTTGTCAAGCGATGTTGGGGGGACAAACATAGACACACAAACACACACACACACACATACATACATATATACGACAGACTTCTTTCAGTTTCAGTCTACCAAATCCACTCACAAGGTGCCACACAGTGGGAATGAACCCGGAACTATGTGGCAGGTAAGCAAGCTACTTACAACACAGTCACTCCTAAATAGGGCGTGACAGGTGAATTGTCGCCATTTTATATTTTTAATTTCGTGCATGTGCCTTGTTTTTAATTTTCTCAACTAAACAGTATAGTAGGGGCAGTTGGGCACCGTCTTAGAGAAAAACAGCACCATGACGCAATTCACTATGCCAAAAATTTGGAAAAGACATGTACTGCTTGGCATTCGTGCTGGAAGCTCCTATACGAACATTTCAGTGGGTTTGAGTGTCAATCTGAGGACATGTACTGAGAGTGATAAAAATCAAACATCCAGTCAACATCAGTGTTTGGAGTGATCAGTAGTGATGGTAACGTTATGCCTCCATTCATCTTTCCACGTGGCCTCACACTCAACACAGAGGTCTACATCGAGTGCCTAGAGGAAGTAGTGCTGCCCTGAGTGAAGAGGGTGGCTGCTGGAAGACCCTATGTCTAACAACAGGACCCTGCACCATGCCACACAAGCAGAAGAACCCAGTCATGGCTGTCAGATAATTTTTGCAACCACACCACCCCTAAAATCTGGCCTCCTAACTTCACAACTCCCTAGATTATTATGTGTGGGGTGCAGTTGAGAGAGAGACCAACAAAACTCCTTGTGACACCAAAGTTGAAATGAAGACAAAGATCATGACAGCATTTACCAACTTAAACAAGGGGATCATTCAGAAGAGTTGTAGGAGATTCTGAAGTCATCTGGAGGCCATGGTTGAAACCAATGGTAATTTTTTTTTATAAATTTACTCTTTAATATCATGTTTTGGACGTACAATGCACCACGAGTAACTACCTACAATGACATTCCTGTATCCAATATTAGCAAAGGATGTATGCTGGCAGACATTTTGAAACCAGCCAAAGCTGAAAGTATTGGATGAGTACACATTGTATAATGGACTTAGCTTTTGTGGTTCTTGATTGCACCTTTATTCAGAGAAAAAAGTCCTCTGTAGCCAGCAGAGATAGCTCCCTGATCTTTTTCTAACCTGTTCTTCTTCTGACTGCCATACTTTTAGAGCACCTACCCTCACTACAAATTAGATTACCTAGGTAACAGTTATCATCTGATTTTAGTGAACCACCTGAGCACTTAAGAGAATCCATTTTCTATGAGCTCTTAACGCATATTACCCCTGTATATCTACTACATATGAAATCTACCTTCTCTGTTAGCTGCCTGTGATCTTGTGCATACATAGTTACATTTCATACATAGTATGGAGTTCCAACTTACTGCTTTAGGATTTATCAAACAGGACTATTTCTTTAATGAAAGCAAGGTCCTGGCTTTTCTCCTACTTACTAATAATATTTTAGTTTTTGCTAAGTTTACTTTGAGGCCTCTTGACTCAAGAAGTTGCTGGAATTTCTTCTCCAGATCTACTACAGATTCAGCTTCCTAAAGCATTAACAGAATCTGAAATCCTTGGATTTTGTAAAACAAAAATTCTGTTTTCCTTTCCTTAAGATGATTAATTCAAAATATTTAAATTTTCAATTTAGAAATTAAATATAAAAGTGACGATCAACTTCAATTCATTGGAGAAAGTCACAAAGTCAGTCTTCGAATCTTTTTGTGAAATCCAAGGATTTCCTTGTAAGGAAATCCTTGTTTAAAAATCTGAATGAGAACTTTCATTCTTAGAAGCTTCCAAACTGAAGACTGTATTTGACATCAATTTTTCCACAAAGTCTCTGAAACATACAGGATTGTTTTGAATACATTTTTACATGTTTGATGTATTTTTAACGCGATCAAACATTTTACTGAGTTTACTGCTTTCCTTTCATGAACTTACATTTTTTTGCAATCAATGCTTCCCTGTGAATTGTGCAATGAGGACTAAAAGATATAAGAGAAATGCAGTGGAAGGAGTTCTAAAGTATAAACTCTATCAATACAACACACTTAATGTCCATGTGTTGATGAAATGTCAGAATTTGTAATTTTCATCCAGGGAAAAATCCCTTTTTAGACATATTGTGTTAAAGAACACGGAACACTGCAGAACTAGGTGAAGCAAAATCACCCTGGAAGTGACCAGGAAAACAACAGATATTGATTTTGCTTTTGTTGCAGCTTCAGATAGCTGATATGATTTTGCCTTGAAAGCGACATGAGTATGTGACATTAATAAGCCACAATAACAGCAAAATACCTATCTGTTGCTGTCAGTCACTTCTGGTGTGATTTTATTTTACCTAGCTCTGAAGTGTACTGTATTTTTTAACGCAATACATTATTTATAAAGGGATTTTTCTCAGATGAAAACCACAGCTTCTGGTGTTTCAACAACTCACATCCATTAATTACTTTGATTTGTAAGAGAAATGTGTTTCACATGCATCACTATTATTGACTGAATACCCATCATTGTCACAACCCCACCATTAGACTGCGAAGTGCATATCCAACTTTAACAGGAAAATCATCAATGCTATTGAAAATAGCCTCTCCAGGGGTTTCTTCCCTAGTGTCAATACAATGTAATTAATGTCCAACTAAATTTTGTACATCATCAGAAATATCTGGAAAATACGCTAACAAAGAAACCATGTGTGATTTGTTGTGTCATAGTACTTTCATTCATTTATTAAGTCATAGCATGGGGCATTTCAAACTTGTAAAGATCTTTTCTTTTACATTTTCACATAAATTCTTAACATTTCATCTCAATATTTCATCTTTATCATAGAATTTTTCAACACCAATAAGAAGAAAGAGTTTGATTATGGTTTCATGTTATGTAAACAGTTGGTTTTATTTAAGGATAAGTTTAGTATTGTGTAAAAATGATTTGGAAAAATGACAGTAGTTCTTTGGAATAAAAGTAGCATCAGAAATTATTTTCTTTCATAAGGTTTTCCATTATTTGTTTAAAATAGTCTAGGGATTTCAGTTAGAAACTGAGAATTTCATTTAAAAAAATAGGTTTTCAACTTGGCAGGAGCTAAATTTCAGTTCACAACAAATAAGACACTCAACATCCTAATAAGTTTCATTTGTTTGTTCTTCAGGCAAATACACACTAAACACCAAATAATCATTATTCTATTTTCTCTGTTTACATTCTTCACCTGTAATGAGTTTTTATTTTTTTTCTATTGTGTTAGATGAGGCTGTTTTCTTTGAGATAAATTCTCAATATTGGCATTGCTTGTTCAGGTTCTGACTATATAACTTTTTCCTAATATGATTCCGACTGATGAAATTCTTGTCAAAGGATAGCACTCTGCCTTATTCCTTACTGAAGTTGATCGAACTCAGTTGCTATTCCAGCAAGATTGGTGTGCCATTCCTTGTGGAAGATTGGTTTAGAACCCCAACAACTGAAGAAAACAGCCAAGGAGATAGCTATGGAAGCTGAAACCAGTTCATGGTGACTGTGGTTGACAAGAGACCAAAGATGGAAACCATCTGTGGGTGAAGCCTTATTCAGTCCTAGCTGCTCCATTCATGTGAGGCATAGCAACTAAAGGGGTGAAATGCTTGTGATTCTAAGATACCTACTGAAGATACATGAGTGTTTCCAATGCTGCAATATTTTTAGTCAACACCAGGTGAAGAGCTTGCAATATCTTTAAGTAGCTCCAGCCGTTTTTATATGGGACGAAGCATCTCTGATGCTTATCTCACCTGCTGTGGTTCAATAGTTGTCTCGGCAATGACATTTGCTTCTGATAAAATGGCTTTGACATGTTAAACATGTTAAAAAAAAAAACTTGAGTGTTATGTTATGAAGTATATCTCTGGAGAACAAATTACATTGTGTATGTTTCAATTCTGATTTATTAGGGATTACTAGAAATACTAGCATTTTAAAGCAGCAGTTAATACAAATGTATAACATGGAAATGATAAATATATATTCTGTAAAAGATAGGCATTTATTTTTAAATCTAAGAACATATATATAAGCACAGATGTGGTATTAAGAAGCTAGCTTCTTAAACATGCGGTCTTGGCTCAGCTCTGTTGCACAACACCTTGGGCAAGTGTCTTCCACTAAAGTCCTGAGCTGACCAAAACTTCATGAGTGGTTTGTTAAACAGAAACTGAAAGAAGCCCATCATATATATATATGTATATATATATATATATATATATATATATATATATATATATATATATATATATATATAAACAGACACACACACACACACAATGGGCTTCTTTCAGTTTTTGTCTATCAAATCCACTAACAAATATTTGGTCAGCCTGGGGCTATAGTAGAAAACACTTACCCAAAGTGCCATGCACTGGGGCTGAACTCTGAACCATATGGCTGGGAAGCAAACTTCTTACCACACAGCCATGCCTGCACCTGTATAGTGATGTTGCTTGTTTCCAGTTTTCCATGAAAAACTTGTCTGGCTATGGTTAAATGTTACCTTACTTTGAAACAGATGAATGTTGGTGTCAGGAGGAGCATCTGGCTATAGAAAAATCTACCTCAATAAATTCCATTTTAGCATAAGAAAGTAGATGTTAAATGATGACAATGATGATGAAGGTGACAACAAAACACTCATCACACTCTGCTAAATGTTTGGCATTAGGAAGGGCATTCAGCCATAAAAACCATGTCAAAACAGACAATTGGAGTCTGGACAGCTCCCTGCTAGCCATCTCCATGTCAAACCATCCAACCCATGCCAGCATGGAAAGCAGATGTTAAATGATGATGACGATGATGAGTTTCAAGATAATACCGTACACAGTTATTAATGTTTATTACACAGTATTGATGATGAATGGACAGAAACGTCAGCCAAGTATTCAGGAGTTGAAGTCTCTGACTTAGAAGTTGTGTGTGTGAAGAGTTAGTGACATCTTGTGACCTAGTGGTTAGGGTGTTGCACTCACAATCTTGCAGTAGTGATTTCAAATCCCACATTGGCTGTGCGTAGTGTTTTTGAGTAAAGCACTGCATTTCATATGACTCCAACCCACTCAGCTATAAATAGGTAATCCTGTGACAAATTGGTGTACAAGGGTGAAATGGAGACTCAGGAAAATCACCCAAACAGAGGACTCATGAGTCACATTTTGTATTCAGTGTTCAAAAGGGTGAGTAGTACAACCCATAAACCTATACTGTGAATCTCAACTGGTTGGGATTGACCATTCAACTGCATTGAAGAATATTTGTCTGTCTATCTGAAGAGTTACTGTTAATAGAGTGTGTTTAAAGCCTGCCAAAAAATTTTATGATTTTTCATTTAATAAATGTGTTCTTTAAAGATAAAAGAAACTAGCATGATTAAAACAAATAAAACGGTTTATTATATATTTAAACAAAACCATGTCTCCAGTGATGTGTGAGGCAAAGTAGATGGTAATCCAGGTTTTATGTTTTAGGATAATAAACCCAAGGGATAACAGAGGGTCTTCAAGGTTGAGTGAAATGACCTTTTGATGGCCTTTTAATCTCTTAATTTTAGCTTTAAGTATCTCTAAGAAAATGTAATATTACATGTTTATATGCAAAAGCTTAAAAGAGTTCATGGACCTCACATTATAATATTAATCAAATTCTGATAACTTTGCTTGCTTTTGATGGAGATCTAAATCAAAGGTTTTCCCTAAATTATATGTAGGCAGCCTTATTTATATATTGACAGTTTCACATTCTAAAGTTATGAGGATCTACAAATATTTGTACCCAACCCATGCCAATGGACATTAAATGATGATGATGATGATGTGATGAGATGGAAAAAAATTTAACAACTATTCATCGGGTTCTTACTTATTCATATATCTATTACCACCAGATTCACATTCAGCAATAAAATAGCAATCTTTCAGAAATGTTGGCAATATTGAATTTTAGTATACCAAATTAATCGTGAAATATTTTCATCATTGGCTACTTTTGTTCTTCAAATTCTTTCCTTAAGAATACACTTAACCTTCTTTAGTTATAAAAATACAGAAGAGTGTTGATTTTTCTTTGTCTACTTTATAGTGATGAATATATTTGAAACTAAATTTTAAAATAATCTATATAGTGTACAGTAAATCAATGATTTAAATAAACAAGTAAAGAACATTGTTTATAGGAATGGCTGTATTGTTAAGAAGTTTGCTTTGTAACCATTTGGTTTCAAATTCAGTCCCACAGTAACACCTTGGGCAAGTGTCTTCTACTATAGCCCCAGGCCATCCAATGCCTTGTGAGTGAATTTGGTAGATAGAAACTGTGAACACCTCTGTGTGTATGTGTATCTTTGTGTCTGTATTTGTCCTTGACACCCACGTCTTGACAACTGGTATTGGCTTGTTAACATCCTTATAGCTTAGCTGTTTTGCAAAAGATAAGATATGATAAGTGCCAGATTTAAAAATTACTGCAGTTGATTTATTTGAGTCCAATGAATGAAACAAGTAAAAGATAAAAGATATAGCAATAAGAATATTTTCAAATGTTTCATCACCAACAATCTCATGTGTCATATGTGATATCACATTGTCTCTACTCAAATTCTTTTGAATAACTGTCAAATAGTTCTCCTGCTTCAGTTTTTATTGGCATGAAACCAGAAGGTCTCAATACATGCAAGCTAGCAGGAGTGGCAAAATACCTGCTGTTGCTCATAAAATATTGGCCTGATATTTGTGAAAATAATTATATATATTTATATTTTAAGATGGTTAATATTCAACAATAATGGTAATGTTTAAAGAACAAAAATATTCAATCATGAGAAAATTTCTCAATTAATTTGGCATGTTAATCTCCAATATTGTTGAAATTTTGACTAAATTCAAATTCAGTAATAATGAATTATTAACCTTTTAATTGCAAAATTAAATTTCATGGTTATTTCTGAAATGATGTTAAATATCTACCAAAAATAGAATTGGTATTTTTTGCAAGTTATGTTATCTCAATAAAACTCGACATATCTCAGCAAAAAATAGTTCAAACATGATATTCCTCAACAAAATAGAGATTGGTATATTAACAATATGTCTAACTTTGAAGAAGTGAAATCAATCTGAATAACCAGTGTTTGGTTGTTTGCTGATATCATTTGAAGCATGTTGTATCTTTACACAAACGGTGTACAAGGCAGTAGGACCAAACTCAAGACCAAACATTTGGGGACCAAGCTTCTTACCACCTGGCCATACCAGTGCCTGTTATATTTTTAAAAAACGTAGTCATTGATAAATTTTACTTCACAGCTGAAATATCTTTCATCATGTATCTGCTTGGTAAAATTTTATTCAAGAATAAGTAATAACAACATCAATACCACCAACAGTCAGTGTTTGTGGTGTAGCAGTCAGTATGGCTGCTTTGTAAGCCGTCAGACAAAGTTTCTAGTTTTTCAAGTTATTCAAGGGAATTTTACATGGTCAAGGACACGAAACTCAGCTTGCGAAGACTTATTGAGGCAAGCGAAATCGGGATGGCACCTGTGCCCAGCGTCGCATTTCTGGAACTTGTGCCCGTGACATGTGTAAGGATTTTTGAGCAAGATCGTTGCCAGTGCCCCTGGACTGGCTCTTGTGTGGGTGGCACATAAAATACACCATTTCGAGCGTGGCCGTTTTCGTGCGGGTGACACATAAAAGCACCCACTACACTCTCTGAGTGGTTGGCGTTAGGAAGGGCATCCTGCTGTAGAAACTCTGCCAAATCAGATTGGAGCCTGGTGTAGCCATCTGGTTTCACCAGTCCTTAGTCAAATCATCCAACCCATGCTAACATGGAAAGCGGACGTTAAACGATGATGATGATGATGACTGAACTACTGGAAATAGAAACTGAATCTCTCCCAGATCATACCCAAGTGTCATATAAAAGAAAGATACAGGTTAATGTAGTATTTATTGTAAACATGTAGTGTAGGCTTTCAAATATTGTTACTATTTTGCCAAATCCTGTTGCATTTCACATGGAATTTTTGGTCTTCCAAATCCATCTTGGTGTGTAAGTCAACCTACCTTTTTTAGCTGTAAATTTTGGTCTGAAAAATTCGACTTGCCAGAAACTATGGTAATGTATTTCTTGATATAAGGTGTCTGAGAAGTAAGATAGGCTGGTCATGGTCGGAAGACATTCGGTCTTTGCTCTGCTTAATCAGTCAACAATAACAACAACACATACATTATCATCACCAGCAAAGTTTCAAAGGTACCTAATTTGCCCAACAGAAATTAACCACAATGCCACAGTACAAACATTACATTAAATGGATTACTTATCAGCACAATAAACTACAAAGAACATATAACAGTGAAATTATTGTAATTACAGTTTGCATGCAGATGACATTTACCAATCACCTACATAAGACAAAATGTACAAAAATGAAATGCTAGATGTTGATGTTGCAACAAGTTCCAGTCCTCACTGACCCTGCCATTATAGGTACAATCACTTCCAGATACAGTAAACTCCCACTCATCCCATGCTCAAATAACCAAAACTCCCAAGCAACCAGTTGTTAATTAGAGTCAAGAGAAATCATGCTAATTATGTAAATTAAAAGAAGGTCTTTACTGAATTTAAAATGGATCATAGCCTTTCAAAAGACAGTAGAGTGTTTTATTTTATTACATTTATAGTACCTTTATTTTATTAGATATAAAGAGAGATAACAAAGGAATAAATGATTATCTTAGAACTTCATTAGCTTATAGCTGTTTCTGCTATAAGATGCAGTGGACTTGTAGCTGAGTGCATGAGTAACACCTTATAACTTCACTGGATGCTCCAATGAAGCTATAGAGTGTTATTCATGCTCCCTATTATGAGTCCATTGCATCTTATAGCAGAAACAACTGTAAGCTAATGAAGTTCTAAGATAAACATTTATTCCTTTGTCATCTCCTTTTTATTAGATAGACAAAACTTGGACCTTACTTACATTATATTTTTATTTCTGCTTATTTCTCTCACTTTTACTATATTTAGAATACTAGTGATGTGTTTTATGATATCCCCACTAGCTAGAGGCATGATATGTTTAGAGCAATGAACTTGTGATTCTCCTCATTATTCGACTGACTTTCTGTATACTATAGCAGTGCTCCACAACCTTTTTTCACTTGCAGTACACTTATATTCTTTCCAAAATTCGGCGGCACACCTGAGCTAAAAATATAACTAAAAGTATAGGAAAAAAAAGTTATATTCACGTTACACTGCGGCACACCTAGCATTGTCTTGTGGCACACCAGTGGGCTGCAGCTGGATCAAGGCTGGCATGAGGTAACACAATATTATTCCTGACATACGTCACTACTACCACACACACACCACCACCGCTATTGCTGCTGCCACCACCACCACCACCACCACCACCACCACTACCACTGTTGCTGCCACCTTCACTACCACACACCACCATGATTGCTACCACCACCACCTATGACTAGGTAATGAAAAAGCCCCTACAAGGTCAATAAAACAGCTAGAAATAGCAACCAGCTATCCCTCAAATCGCTCACTATCATCTTAGGAAATGACACATTTTGGACAATGTAGTCTCGGATTCTCTGTACATAGGAAAATGATGAGGAGGTCACAGATGGGTTGCATTTTTATAATAAATCTACTCAATCTGAGCTAATCTAAGGCTCAACAGCACCTACCCCATTATATTCCCATTTACAAATGTACCCAAAATATGTATAGGTTCAATATTTCGTAAATTTCATTAATTATCATAAAAAGAAAAGCTATAAATTATATTTATTTATTTATTTTGCTTATATTTTAGACATTTTATTGTTTTACCTACATTTTATTGCAGATTATTCTATATTGATCATTATTGATCTATATTGATTGTAGTTTTTGTTGTTGTACAGTGATGACACAAGTGTCATGGGTGTGGCCCAATGCTGCCACCAACCAACAACGCCATCGCCCCTCACCACCCTTATTAGTACTGCACCACAACCACAACTACAACTAGTGCATCATCACCACCACCACCACCACCACTACCACCACAAAATTGTCATCAACCTCCACCATCACCAGTGCATCACTAAGACTGATATCACTGCTACTACAATCAGCACATCACCAACATCACCACCACAACCATAATAACATCATTGCTACCATCGTCACCACCACCACCACCACCACCACAACCAC
>NC_068985.1:106898641-106900075 GCF_001194135.2 Octopus bimaculoides
CCACCACCACCACCACCAACACCACCACCAACAACAACAACAACAACAACACCATCACCACTGCCATATTACTAACACAAACATCAACACAGCTACCTCCAATACAACAACACTAACATCATGACCACTACCACCACAACAATACTGTCATGATCACCATCAGCATCACTACAATATGCTAGAAAGCAATCCTTTATATGGCTGCTCATGCTTTGAGAAATAACTAAATCTTCTTCAGACGACATTTCTACCAATTAAAATGGACACACTGGATAATATTGTCTGGATATACTATTCCTGAAAATAAGACATGATGGTCCTGGCTTGAATGTCTTTGTTCAAAAATCTACCCAACCAGGGCTGACTTGTGGTTAAACAAACACCACCACCATTTGCATCACCTTATTGATGAACATGGAACTTCACAAGCCAATGAAAGAGCCATACTTGTATGTCTGTATGTATATATAATATATCATCATCATCATCATCATCATCGTTTACACTCTCGGAGTGGTTGGTGTTAGGAAGGGCATCCAGCTGTAGAAACTCTGCCACATCAGATTGGAGCCTGGTGTAGCCATCTGGTTCACCAGTCCTCAGTCAAATCGTCCAGCCCATGCTAGCATGGAAGGCGGACGTTAAACGATGATGATGATGATGATATATATATATATATTAATTATATATATTATATACATGTGTGCGTATGTATGTATGTATGTATGTATGTGTGCATATGTGTGTGTGTTTGTACCTCCTTGTCTTTCGGACCCATGCAAGCCTTGGGATAGGTTAGTGTATGAACATTATCATCATCATTTTGATCTTCACTTTTCCATGTTTGAATGGGTCAGGTGGAATTCATTAAGGCAGACATATTTCTACTGCCATTTGTCTTCCCAGTTAACCTTCACATGTTTCCAAGTAAGGTAGTATTTCCTCATCACCAGACATACTTACATGGCAGATTGGAAGCGAGAGACTTTGCTTGTATGGTAGTGCTGCTTCTTTATAACTATCCATGATTTCAAGACAAGGAAACACACACACACGCGCGCGCGCATAAACACACATGTGCAAGCACACAAACATACAGACATAAACACACACACACACACATACATGCACAAACACACACATGCAAACACACGCGCACACACAAACACACATATGCAAACATACACAGACATACACAAACGAGCACATATATGACAAGCTTTCAGTTTCCCCTCCATCAAATCCATCCAAAAGGCTTTGGTCAGCCCAAAGACACTTGACCAAGGTGCCATGCAGAGGGATTGAACCCCAAACTATATTGTTGGGAAACAACCTTCTTAACCACAGAAGTTTTTTGTTAAATTATTTCATTGTACTCTTGCAATCTCTTCAGTAACTTGTCTCTCCACTTCCATTTATATATATATATATATA